>NC_053027.1:66017655-66317655 GCF_003073215.2 Triticum urartu
GAATTCTTTTGCATCCAGTCGGAGTTTGCAGACATCATCCATCAAGATGTCCTTCATACCTCGGGGCAGTTCTTCCTCAGATATCAACCGTCCAAAAGTGAGATAGATGAAACGCTACAAATGCAGGGTGACAACGACCGCGATTTCATGATCATCACGACAGACGGCGGCTTCATCGACGTTCCTGTCTGATGAGTCGAGTCGAAAGTAGTGATGTGTAGTTCTGAAACATTGATTGGCTCATGTTGTAATTATACTTTAATGAATTCATATGTCTCTTTGGTTTGGACAGTCATTCAACTTATATGTAATCGATGCTATTTATTAGTAGGACCATAAATCGTGCTATTAATGTCTTGCTTTTCTCTTCCGATCCTTTTGTTGCATACTTACATATTGCTTATGTATTGTCTGTTGTTTGGCTTGTGCATAGAGATGCCGTCGTATGTCGTGTACAAGGGTAAGGTTCCCGGAGTCTACGACAACTGGGAGGAGTGTCGGAGACAGGTTCACCGTTTCAGCGGTAACAGTTACAAAGGGTACACCACTAGGGCGGAGGCCGAATGTAGATACGCCAGCTATCTAGCGGGAGAGAGGAGGGAGCGTTGGAGGAACCGGATGAAGACCAGTTTGATCACGATGATGCTCATCGTGATGACCACAGCTCTCTTCTATGTGATGGTATTTTAGATGATCGATATCGACTTGCAATGTGAAGGCAAACTCGATACTCGCGGTCTTGAGACTTGTAATGTTTTATCTTTGTTCGGTCTTTTGAATTCGGAGACTAATATGATGAATTGTATTCGGAGACTAATCTTCTATTGTATTCGATGAATCTGATGTTGCTGTGTGCTGCTGTCTATATTCTGTCCAATAATATATTATGTAACCTATGCAAAAATCAGAAAAGCAAAAAAAAATAAAACCTAATATTCATACTAATGGCGCACCACACAAGACACTAATGGCGCACTGTGATCGTCACACTAATCGCGCATTAACTGCTGGTGCGCCATTAGAGTGCCAAAGCACATGGGTACATATGGCCCCCTGGGAGGCATTCTAATGGCGCACTGCAGGCTATACTAATGGCGCACTACGTGGTGCGCCATTAGAACACCACATACTAATGGTGCATCAGTGGTGCGCCATTAATATATTATGTAACCTGTGCAAAAATCAGAAAAGCAAAAAAAATAAAACCTAATATTCATACTAATGGAGCACCACACAAGACACTAATGGCGCACTGTGATCATCACACTAATCGCGCATTAACTGCTGGTGCGCCATTAGAATGCCAAAGCACATGGGTACATATGGCCCCCTGGGAGGCATTCTAATGGCGCACTACAGGCTATACTAATGGCGCACTACGTGGTGCGCCATTAGAACACCAGATACTAATGGCGCATCAGTGGTGTGCCATTAATATATTATGTAACCTGTGCAAAAATCAGAAAAGCAAAAAAAATAAAACCTAATATTCATACTAATGGAGCACCACACAAGACACTAATGGCGCACTGTGATCATCACACTAATCGCGCATTAACTGCTGGTGCGCCATTAGAATGCCAAAGCACATGGGTACATATGGCCCCCTGGGAGGCATTCTAATGGCGCACTACAGGCTATACTAATGGCGCACTACGTGGTGCGCCATTAGAACACCAGATACTAATGGCGCATCAGTGGTGTGCCATTAATATATTATGTAACCTGTGCAAAAATCAGAAAAGCAAAAAAAATAAAACCTAATATTCATACTAATGGCGCACCACACAAGACACTAATGGCGCACTGTGATCATCACACTAATCGCGCATTAACTGCTGGTGCGCCATTAGAATGCCAAAGCACATGGGTACATATGGCCCCCTGGGAGGCATTCTAATGGCGCACTGCAGGCTATACTAATGGCGCACTACGTGGTGCGCCATTAGAACACCAGATACTAATGGCGCATCAGTGGTGCGCCATTAGAATTTAATTCTAATGGCGTGATGCCAGTGGCGCACCGGTAGTGCACCATTAGAAGGCAAATTCGGTGCGCCACTAGCATGCCTTTTCCTAGTAGTGGTAACTCCGATTGGCCTGAAACCTTCACCGTGATTTTTTTCCGAATATTAGCTTTCTTGCGGCAAAAGAAGAGCGTCAACTGCCTTACAGTGGGCTCATGAGGGTAGGGGTGCGCCCTAGGGGGGGCCTGCCTCGTGACCACCTCGGGCACTGGTTCGCGTTGATTTTCCTTCCAAATATTCCATATTTTCCAAAAATAAGCTCCGTCCGTTTTTATCCTGTTTGGACTCCGTTTGATATGGATATTCTGCGAAACCAAAAACATGCAACAGACAGGAACTGGCACTGGGCACTAGATCAATATGTTAGTCCCAAAAAATAATATAAAAAGTTGCCAAAAAGTATATGAAAGTTGAATAATATTGGCATGGAACAATAAAAAATTATAGATACGACGGAGACGTATCAGGTGCCTATGAGCGACCAGCTGAAGCAGCTGGTCGAGCTACACAAGGCGGCCGAATAGGCCATGAAGGGCTTTATAGTCCGGGTGTGGCCTGGCGACGCCCTTCCGAACAGCAACTTCGGCCTGGTGAGGCGGCTAGTGGATGCCTGCCCACGGCTGGAAGTCGTCAAGCGGTCCGTCTGTATTGAAGGTACACGCCAGGCTTTCGCCCGAGTGAAGGTGCAATGGGCCAAGCTAGACGTTGTGAAGCTGATCAAGGAAGGACCGCCACAGGGCAAGGAGCATCGCACCCCAGAAATTTATTGTGAGGGTGTCCTGAAGGGTGCCCGTCTTGTAGCGGACGAATGTTCAAAGGATGTAATATTTGAGTAAACTTGCTCGTGTGATCCTGTATGATGAAAACTTGTTTCATATGCGCTATGCAACGCTTGTTTGAATTTAAGATATTACCTTCTGTTTGGCTGTTTATCCAATCTGAGAGATGGCTAGTCCTCGGCTTCTGCCCCCATGCCGCGAGTGCTGGGGTGTTCGGAATAAACCTGAGCACTCTTGTTCCCATGTTTGGGTCCTTCGAGGGAGGTGCTCAGGACAGCGAACAAGGAAACCGGACTAAGAATGCTTTGTCACTCTACTTAGCCATAAAATTCTATAATTTTAAATTTCGGCAAAGCCCCTAGTATTCGGAAGGCCGAATTCGGGGCGCGATACACGCCTTTAAGCCGGACAGGACCGACTCATCGCTCTAAGCGGCATAAGTCTTTAGGGACTCGAAACCTCGCCAAACAGCAACTAGTCTCTCGCCTTATCATGACAGTCAGTTTTAGCTTTCTCTACTGAGGTGCTTTGCCCAGCAGAACCGAGGCACAATCGTAGTAGTTCTCCTAGCGCTACCTTAGCCGATAGAGCGGAACGTAAGGTACCAAAACATAGGAGCCGGGCAAACCCAACATTTGACCAAAGACATGATTCGGAGCTGATGCATATAATGCTATAAGTTCGGGGTGCCGCACTTGTGAAAGATTGGTCATACCAAAGTGAATGGTTGCAAGGCGTCATTAAGGAACACATATATAAAAAAGAAGAATTCAATAATAGTCTTAATGCTATGCATTGTTTATTCAAATAGATGCGTTAAAGCAGAATGATACAGATAGTGCGATAAGCAAAAAGTAGGACTATGTCCCTTCCAAGGGCAAGCTGAGGAATAGTATTAAATCAAATATTTCACTCGTTATCGTAATCCACCTGGTAGTTCCGTGGTGTGACGTAGCTTTTTGCCTCCTTGGTTGCTGCATCATGTGTTCGGCGATCATGCTGTCGGAGAGGGTTTCCAGAGATTAAAGTCCCGAAAGAGAAAAATAACAGAGCAGGAAGCCCCTAGTGCGGTTTAGGCCGCCTCTTGGGGCGTGCCGTAGTTGTGCCCCCCTCCCCACCTGTGCCCATGGTATTTTTAATGCGTAATTATGTACGCGTGGTACGGATTTCGCCGCTTGGCTGGGACTGGGGTGGGGGCCGCATTGCTACGCGAGCTCAGATCGTGCCAGGCGGTCTAGTTGCCGATTACTCCGAGCGTGCTTGAAGGTGTCCGGGTCTTGAAACGCCGAACTGGTGGATTGCCTTGAGAGGCTGCTTTGCGCTTCTACTGCGAGGGCCGCAGTGTGCTCCTCCGTACGGAGAGAGCACTCTGTGTTTCCATTGACTGTGATGACCCCCCGGGGTCCTGGCATCTTGAGCTTGAGGTATGAATAATGCGGTACCACATTGAATCTCGCAAATGCGGTTCGCCCGAGCAGTGCATGATAGCCACTGCGGAACGGGACTATATCGAAGATTAATTCTTCGCTTCGGAAGTTATCCGGTGATCCAAAGACCACTTCCAGTGTAATTGAGCCTGTGCAATGGGCCTCTACACCTAGAATGACGCCTTTAAAGGTCGTTTTTGTGGGTTTGATCCTTGAGGGGTATATACCCATTTTGCACACTTTGTCCTGGTAAAGTAGGTTCAGGCTGCTGCCGCCGTCCATAAGGACTCGAGTGAGGTGAAATCCATCAATGATTGGGTCTAAGACCAGTGCGGCGAATCTGCCGTGACGGATACTATTGGGGTTGTCCCTGCGATCGAAGGTGATCGGGCAGGAGGACCATGGGTTGAACTTTGGGGCGACTGGCTCCAACGCATATATGTCCCTGAGCGCACGCTTCCGCTCCCTCTTGGGGATGTGGGTTGCGTATATCATGTTCACCGTCCGCACTTGTGGAGGGAACCTCTTCTGTCCTCCGGTGTTCGGTTGTCGGGGCTCCTCTTCGTCATCGCTGTGTGACCCTTTATCTTTATCTTCGGCAAATAACTTGCCGGCCTGCTTGAACACCCAGCATTCCCTGTTGGTGTGGTTGGCTGGCTTGTCAGGGGTACCGTGTATTTGACACGAGCGATCGAGTATGCGGTCCAAACTGGACAGGCCCGGAGTGCTTCTTTTGAATGGATTTTTCAGCTGACCGGGTTTAGAGCCTTTGAATCCAGCATTGACTGCCGTATCCTCAGTATTATCGCTGTTAATGCGGCGCTTATGTTTGTTGCGACGTGACCTGCTATTGCCGTCCTTGGTATCCGACGGACCATGGTTTTTTGATATGTTGTTACTGCGAGCCAGCCAGCTGTCTTCTCCCACACAGAAGCGGGTCATGAGTGTCGTGAGGGCTGCCATAGATTTCGGCTTTTCCTGTCCAAGGTGCCGAGCAAGCCACTCATCGCGGATGTTATACTTGAAGGCTGCTAGGGCCTCTGCAGCCGAACAGTCGACGATTTGATTTTTCTTTGTTAGGAATCGTGTCCAGAATTGCCTGGCCGATTCTTCTGGCAGCTGAATTATGTGTCTCAAGTCATCGGCGTCTGGTGGTCGCACATAAGTGCCTTGAAAGTTGTCGAGGAATGCGGCTTCCAGATCTTCCCAATAGCTAATGGACTCTACTGGCAAGCTGTTAAGCCAATGCCGTGCTAGTCCTTTGGGCTTTAGTGGGAGGTATTTTATGGCGTGTAAGTCATCACCGCGGGCCATGTGTATGTGGAGGAGGAAATCCTCGATCCATACCGCAGGGTCTGTTGTGCCATCGTATGATTAAATATTTACGGGTTTGAAACCCTCTAGGATTTGATGATCCATTACTTCATCTTTGAAGCATAGGGGGTGTGCGGCGCCTCTGTATTGGGCTATATCGCGACGTAGCTCGAATGGGTCTTGCCCGCTGTGTTCGGCCCGGCCGGATTGACTTCTACTGTATCCGGCGTGATGTTTATCATCTCGCATAGTGGCGCGCCCTCGTGATCCATAGATCGATCTTGCATGTTTTGCTTTGTCCTCCAATACGTCTCGCAGGTCTGGCGAGTTTCCCCATGCTTTTTTATTTGAATGGCGTCGGGGTGCGGGCTGAGCTTTTGGCTAGAATGCCTCTCTATCACGGCTACGAGGTGGCCGATCAGCCGCGTCATACGTTTCTTCCTCCAGTCGAGGTAGCGACCTGCATTTTGGGTAACCCTTGGAGGGGCGCTCGAGTTTATATTCCTCAGCTGCGAGGACTTCAGTCCATCTGTCAGCTAGCAGATCTTGATCAGCTTGAAGCTGCTGCTGCTTTTTCTTAAGGCTATTTGCCATGGCCATAAGCTGGCGCTTGAAGTGCTCTCGTTCGACGGGATCCTCTGGCACGGCGAATTCGTCATCACCGAGGCTTGCCTCGTCTTCAGAGGGGGCATGTAATTATCATCCTCCGCTTCTCCATCTGCCGCTCTCTCAAGAGGGCTGGCTCCTCCATCCTCCTGCTCTAAATCTTGCTGGAGGGGATTGTTGTTATCTTCGGCACTATCCGGAGTGTTATTATCTCCTGTGCCGGTATCACCACTTTTGCTTTGGCGGGACTTAGAGCGGCGCCGCTGACGTCAGCGCTTGGGTTGCTTTTTGGAGGGGTCATCCTCTGCTGTCTCGTCGCCATTACCTTCTTTGGTTGTGTCCACCATGTATATATCGTATGATGAGGTGGCTGTCCAGTGCCCTATGGGCAGTGGTTCATCTTTGCCTCCCGCATCGTCGTCCATGCCGTCGATGTCTTCGGAGTCGAAGTCGAGCATGTCGGTTAAGTCATCGACAGTGGCTACTAAGTGGGTGGTGGGTGGGCCGCTAATTTCTTCGTCGTCCACATCCCAGTCTTGTCGGACATAGTTCCGCCAGGATCCTCTTGACAAGGAGAGAGACCTTAATGAGTTCAGTATGTCGCCGAAGGGCGAGTGCTGAAAGATATCCATGGAGGTAAACTCCATGATCGGCGCCCAATCAGATTCGATAGGAACTGGCGCAGGCAATTCGGAGTCCGTGGCCGGAGAGAGATCCGGCAGTTTGTCAACACGGCTCTCGTGCAGAGTAAGGTCGATGTTCGGCTCGATCGCCGATGAGGGTAAGGCCTCTGTGGCGGGGTCCAGACACCCGTCCATGGACGGCGCAATTGGCTCTGAATTGAGGGTCGGAGCGGCTGCCGGTGCGATCTCCTGAACACTGTCAGATGGTAGAGCTAAATCGTACTCATCATGACCGCATGACGCACAAGGCAGAGGCTCGAATCCGTCGAAGATCAAGTCTCCGCGGATATCGGCCATGTAGTGCAAGCTTCCAAACCTGACCTGATGGCCAGGGGCGTAGCTTTCAATCTGCTTCAGATGGCCAAGCAAATTGGCCCGCAGTGCAAAGCCGCCGAATACAAAAATCTGTCCGGGGAGAAAAGTCTCACCCTGGACTGCATCACTAACGATGATAGAAGGATCCATTGAGCGTAACGGCGACGACACAGAGGAACTCTCAATGAAAGCACCAATGTCGGTGTCAAAACCGGCGGATCTCGGGTAGGGGGTCCCGAAGTGTGCGTCTAGGCGGATGGTAACATGAGGCAGGGGACACGAAGTTTTACCCAGGTGCGGGCCCTCTTGATGGAGGTAAAACCCTACGTCCTGCTTGATTAATATTGATGATATGGGTAGTACAAGAGTAGATCTACCACGAGATCAGAGAGGCTAAACCCTAGAAGCTAGCCTATGGTATGATTGTATGTTATTGTTGTTGTGTCCTACGGACTAAGACCCTCCGGTTTATATAGACACCGGAGGGGGTTAGGGTTACACAAGGTCGGTTACAAAGGAGGAGATATCCATATCCGTATTGCCTAGCTTGCCTTCCACGCCAAGTAGAGTCCCATCCGGACACGAGACGAAGTCTTCAATCTTGTATCTTCATAGTCCAACAGTCCGGCCAAAGGATATAATCCGGCTATCCGGAGACCCCCTAATCTAGGACTCCCTCACTTATCCTTTCGTTGTTGGTGTTACAATAATTCCGTTCGAACCTTCTCCTAAAGATGCTTTTCAAGCTCATTTGAGGTAGAAGATGTTGTTTTCTCCTTCGCCCATTCCTTTCCATTCTCTCATTTCTTACGGAGGCATTGTGATATTGCTCTCTTCACCCATCATCCCATTTATTATGAAGATCATGTTCTTTCTGTTTCTTATCCATTTAACCGGAGTGTTGTGCCCTCTGCTCAAGTTCTTTTCATTTTATCAAGTTCCATATCACTTTTCAGCCGAAGTGCTACCCAAATCGGTTCATTCTTATGCCTCTTTCTTAACGGAGTGCTTTCAACTTCGTTCGTCTCCGTTTGCATTCTTTCTTTCTATTTGTTCAACATCTCAAGGTTCTTTGGTTTCACTGATTCGTCAAAGAAGCAACTTAGTTTTACCTCTTCTCTTTCTCTTCTGTTTTCCCTCCGGTGCCATTCTAGATCTCGGGACGAGATCCTCTCGTAGTGGTGGAGTGTGGTAACGCCCTGAGACCGATGTGCCAGGTGTCTTCCAGTTATTCGTTGTTGTTGTCTTGTCATTTGCTTGCATGTCATGCATTTCATATCATGTCAACATGTGAATCGCATTTGCATACGTGTTCGTCTCATGCATCCAAGCATTTTCCCCGTTGTCCGTTTTGTATTCCGGCGCTCCTATGTCCTCCGGTTTCCCTTTTTACCTCTTTTCGTGTGTGGGTGTTAAACATTCTCGGATTGGACCGAAACTTGCCAAGCGGCCTTGGTTTACTACCGGTAGACCGCCTGTCAAGTTTCGTGCCATTTGGACTTCTTTTGATACTCCAACGGTTAACCGATGAACCGTAGAGGCCTCGTGTGTGTTGCATCCCAACACCTCTCCAAAGTGTCCCAAAACCCACCTAAATCCCCTCCATCATCTAGTTCGTTCGATCACGATCGCGTGGCCGAAAACCGCACCTCATTTGGACTCTCCTAGGTCCCTCTACCTATATATATGTCATCTCCCCCGAAAATCTCGCGGATGAAACCCTAGCCCCGCTCCTCGCGCCGCCGGACAAAAACTCCCCACCGCGCCGGACATGTCCGCCGCCCCGCAGCCACCACACTCCGGCCAATGACGAGCTGCCACGTCACCCCGCCACCGCCGCTAGCCAACCGGGCGCCGCCACCTCACCGTGCCCGCTCCACTCCACCGCGCCAGGCCCGCGAGCCCACGGCCGGCCCTTCTGGCCCGGGTCGCCGCCGTCGCCGCCCCGCGGGCGCCCGCACCCATGCCCGCCAGATCCCGCGCCGCCCGCCGTCCTCCGCCGGAGCTGCGCCGCCGCCTCCCGCTTCCCCAAGCGCCTCGTCGAGTCGCCTCGCGCCCTGCGCCGGCGCGCTCCACCCACCTCCCACCGGACCCGCCGCCTGCTCCGGCGCCGGCGACCTCCTCCGCCCCGTCCCGCGTGTTCCCCCGCGCCGGCGCCTCTTCGCCCGCCGGAGCCGTGCCTGGCCGGCTTTCTTCCCCGAGCTCCCCGGCGATCCTCGTTGCGCGTGCCTCCCCGATCTGGATCTGGATATGAGGGTTGACTTTTGCCTCCGTTTCAATATTTTTTGCATATATTCATCACATTACATCTCTGCATCCGTGGCTCCGTTTTGGGCGTGTAACATATCGAAATGTTCGTGTCGACGAGTACTTCATTTCATCTCATTGCATCATGTTTATTTGAGCTCATCTTGATGCCCTAAATGCTGTTGCAAGAGTGCTAGTTTATATTAGTTTCAGATCCTTATCAGTAATTGGACAATTGTCATTTTTTCCATGTTTAATGTGTGCCTCCTATGAACTTGAGTCCTACATGTGTTTTGAAGTATGCCATGCCATCTTTACAGGGTTTTATGCCATGTATTTTTGTGATCTCTGTGGTGACTAGCACAAGCATGCAAAGTAGCTCTCGTGATGTTGCTAATTTCAGGGACTTAGAGATCTTCTAAGTCTTTGCCCTCTTAATATTTTATGCCATGTATTCATGTTGCTACCGAGTGATCCATGCCTCTTTTGAGCATGATCAGTAAGGATATTTTGTAGATATTGTGGTGCTATATCCATCCATGTCTTTGTTTGCAATTATGGAGCACCCTAGCTTTAGTCAATCGAGCTCTACTTTTGCTATAAAATGTTCCTGGCAGAATGTTTACGTGTTAAGCATTTTTGCCAAGCTTGTTCTAGTTGATCCATGCTTGCTATGTTGTTGTTCTTGCCATGTTTAGCTTCTATGCCATGTCTACTTGCTGGGTGTATGCTTAGTTGGTCATGCAATGCCTCGTGGTGAGTGCATCGAGCTCGTGAACATGCCTATTTAATATCAGTTTTGCCATGTTCCAGTTTTCTACTAAGTCTGAATCTGTTAACGATAATTGCTATGTTCACATGGTTGCCGTTGTATTTTCTGATCCCTTTTGGCTTATGGTCAGTAAGGGACTTTTGTTTTATGCTTTGAGTAGCTTCATTCCATGCCTTGCTTTGCCATGATAGGTTCATGTCGCATGTTGTTATCGTGCTCTAAACATTGCTTCCTGATGTTAAATTCCTGACTTGATGTTATTTTCACTAAGTGTGTAACCTGATATCTTTTGCACTTTTGCCATGCTTGTTTGAACCTGCTATTGAGTGAATTAGCCATAGTTCAGTGTTCATCTTTTGTCAAGCATCTTGAGTGGATCCCTGCCATTTATTTTTTTGCTATGTTAGAGTGCAGTAGCTTGTTGTTTTTGATGCATTTAGATGGTCTCGTGCTGTTAATCGTAGATCGGTGCCATATTTGTTTTGCTTGTCATTTCCAAACCGTGCATCCGATTCCGGTGATCTTTATATCGATTTCGACCGAAATCAACTCCTCTTTCCAGTGGCACTCTTGGTTTTCCAAGTTGAGGCCAGGTTCAATCTTTCCTCTCCGAAGCATGCATATGCATCGCATATCACATCCCGCATAGCATGCCATGTTTTGCATCATGTTGCTTGCGCATTGCACCGTGGTTGATTGTGTCTCCCTTTTGTAACACTCCAAAAATTTTGATCTGGTTTTATCAATTTCCTTTTTCTTTTGAGGTAAAGGAGGTTATTAAATTTTTCTAAAAGACTCTCCTTCTCAAATCCTTTTGTGACAAATTTGTCATGGGTTCTTTCCTACCTTGATTTTGGTCTTGAGGGTTTTTCATATTGGGTTGGCTCAACACAAAATAGTTTTGGAAGGGTCTTTGCAATTCTTTCTATTAAAAAGGATTCCTATGAATTATGGACTTATTCTTTCCCATTCAAAGATTTCTCTTTTGCCATGGCCTATGTAGAAAATCTTCTTCCAAAACCCACCTCCCTACTTTGGGTCAAGACAAGCATCAAATTCCAGCAAGTTTCAACTTCCCCTAGATTTCATTTCTATTTGTTTTAACCTCAAAACCTTTTCTATCATTTAAATTGGACCTTAGAGATTTACAAAGGAACTGCCAGATTGCCTTTGAGTTTTGACTCCAAATAAATTCCTCTGGCTAGTCCTTAGTACCCTCAACCAAGATCCACTGGTCCACAGTTAAAAAATTTCAAATTTTGCTTGCTGCAAGTTTGGACCAGATTTGCCATTTTTGGTGGAATTCATTCTTTTTCTTTTCCTAAAAATCTAAGATAATTCATGCAGTCTCCACATGCATCAAGAGATCACCTCACCAATTTCCAACTCAAGAAAACTTCTCCACGTGCCCAAATCATTTCGTCGAACAACTAGCGTACACTGTTCCTGTCAAATTTCAGAGTTCAGTGTTTCAGTTTCAGTGGCAGTGTCGTTTTCGTCAGAGCTTCACGTTGATCTCACCAGTGCTCGCCCTGACCACTTGCTCCCTGTTTCTCCTTCTTATCCAATGCGCCGCACAGTCGTTTGGATGGGTGCGAGCGTCGGTGGCGATGTGTCTCGCCAACTCCGGCGTCTTCCGAGGTGGCAGAGCCGTCCGTGGCGACCAGCAGAGGCCAGCGCTGCAGTACGGTGCCGCTCTGCACTGCCCACACCACCCTGAGCCGCCGCGTGGCCGTCCTCTTCTCTGGACGTGCACGGCAGAGCCGTCGCCGTGGCCTGAGAGGCGCAGCGCACAACAAGCCCGTGAGCACCCGTTCCATCGAAACCACAGAGCAAGCCAAATCCGACCAGGTTTAGCCGTTGAATGGTACCAGTGGACCAATGCAAAGCTGCTCAGCCACCTTAATCTCCCGTCCAACCTCTGCCTCACCGTAATCGCTTGCCGGAGTAACCCCGTTCTCGGCAACCACCTCGTACCGGCTACATATAGAGGCCCCGAGCTCGTTCTCGACCCAGCACCTCCCCTCCTTGCCTCAGAACCATGCCACACTCATCAGAGGGCCTCGGGAGAGCCTTCTTCCGCGACTCCGGCCGCCCCGATCCGCTTTGGGCTCCGGCAAGATTCTCCCTGGTGAGAGCACCCCCGCCTACCAGACCGTGCCAGTAGCCTCCTAGTGCACCCACTCTTCTAACCCGAGCCCCAATTTGACGTTTGCCGCCCTCCTCGGCGAGTTCCATCACCGCCCGAACCGCCGTTCGCCGAAGTGCATGCCGCCGTCGATGTGGTGCTCGCCGACGACCAAGTCCACCACCCACCGACACAGAATTGTCTCGTGAGTGCAACCATACCCTTGCCCTCCTCTGGATCGCCGTCGATCGTCACCGGCGATTGCTGTTTGCTTCGGTCGACGGTGAGTTTTCAAACCTGACGGGTGGGACCCCCTCGTCAGCCTCTCCCCTTCTATTCAAACCGTTTTTGGTTGGCGCCTTCGGCCCGTATGCGTTTTCTACTCTGGAAGGCGTATTCCAACTGAAGCATTTTCTGTTTTTCTAAACTAGCCCCTGGAAAGATTTTGTTTCATCACAGATTAATCCCTGGACTAAAACCTTAATAACTTTTAAACAAAAGATGATTTTGAGTTGATTCTTTTTCTGTCATCTTTATTTTTCTGTCTAGTTTTTTATCATATTTATTTGAAAAAATATTTGGTGCAATTTTTATGCACGCATGGTATTCATGTTAGTATCCAATTTTTTTATACCGTAGATACCAGAGGAGGTGACGGAACCGCAAACTTCGCCGAGGTAGACTCCGACTACTCCGAACCAGGCAAGCATGTTTGAACCTTTGATATGACGAGTGTTTTGCATGTTTGCTTGAGTAGTTTTGTCATGACATGTCTATATAAGCATTAGTGAATGTTATATTGCATGCAAGGCAAGCTACAGGTGAGCTTTCAAGTTTGATGTGTTCATATGATGGTGAGATAACCTGATCATGTGGTGGCATGATAGGTTGTAAGCTGGTATTGTTGAAGCATGCCAGTCCTCTGTAAACCGTGTAACTCCAGTGTTAACGTGGAACAAGTCTTGTTCCCGTTCGTCCCCTTCCGTGCTACCACATGTTTTCTGCAAAGAATGCGGTTTAGTAAATTGCAAACCTATCTCCTTGTACACACCAAATAGAGGGTTCGTGATGAGGGTTCCATGGCCCTGGATTAAAGCCCGTCATCCGGTCAGGGGGCATGGGGGTTTCCGGTTGGGGCCGAGAGGGGGGCACCCCTTAGAGCGCGCGATATAAATTTGATCCCAATCTATTCGAGGTTGTGGCCTCCCCGTCTTAAAGTTTTTCTTGAACGTTGCCTAGGGTGATTCCTGGCAGCGGAATGTGGAATGGGTGTGTACTGGTTAGATGTGTTTCTTCTAAAATACCATAAACGGAACTAGTCCTTTGTGACTAATGAAATACGTTGGCTATGGATTAACAGTGCAAACTCTGCAGAGTCATAACCATTCGAATAACCGTGTCCATGGTCAAGGACTTTTATCAACATACCAGTGTCAATCTCCGTGTCAGTCTCAGTATCAGTCTCAGTGATAGTCTCCGGAGCATGCGCACGAACCGAGAATGGTAAACCTGGCTGAATGTTATTCCAGTGGACGGACTAACCGTTTTATTATTATGTACTAAGTATTTCCTTGGGATGATTCAAATTCATGAGCTACTTAAATTCGAATGACGAAATATAAGCTCTTTATGTGATGTCGCTCAGACGTCCGACTGTGGCATTCTTGTTATTTACTTTTGATATGAGCCCTTGGTGTGATGTCGCTCAGACATCCGACTATGGCATTCTTGTTATTTACTTTTGATATAAGCCCTTTATGTGATGTCGCTCAGACGTCCGACTGTGGCATCCTTGTTATTTACTTTTGATATAGGCCCTTTATGTGACGTCGCTCAGACGTCCGACTGTGGCATCCTAATTATTTACTTTCATTATAAGCCCTTTTCGAGATGTCGCTTAGACATCCGACTGAGGCACGTACTATCATTTACGATTCAGTATAAGCCCTTTATGTGGTGTCGCCTCGACGCCCAACTGCGGCATGTTAATTTTATTTTCCTTTCGTGGTGTCGCTTCAGACACCCGATCGGTCTTCAGCTTTTATATTGGGATTTCGGGAGGACTACCGCCTGACTTCTTTTCATTTATCGCGCAGTGAAATTTTTATTATCTGAGTTTGCATTACTAATCTACTCACGTGCATCATGTTTGCATTTGTTATATCTTATGTCCAAACTATCTTGCGAGTACATTCAAAGTACTCACCTGGCTTGTTGATTTGGCCAGATGTTGACGAAGGCGATTGTCGGTGTCAAAACCGGCGGATCTCGGGTAGGGGGTCCCAAACTGTGCGTCTAGGCCGTATGGTAACAGGAGGCGAGGGACACGAAGTTTTACCCAGGTTCGGGCCCTCTCGATGGAGGTAAAACCCTATATCCTGCTTGATTAATATTGATGATATGGTTAGTACAAGAGTAGATCTACCACGAGATCGAGGAGGCTAAACCCTAGAAGCTAGCCTATGGTATGATTGTTGATGTGTATGTTGTCCTACGGACTAAAACCCTCTGGTTTATATAGACACCGGAGAGGGTTAGGGTTACGCAAAGTCGGTTACAATGGTAGGAGATCTTCATATCCGTACCGCCAAGCTTGCCTTCCACGCCAAGGAAAGTCCCTTCCGGACACGGGACGGAGTCTTCAATCTTGTATCTTCATAGTCTAGGAGTCCGGCTATCCGAACACCCCCTAATCCAGGACTCCCTCAGTAGCCCCTGAACCAGGCTTCAATGACGACGAGTCCGGCGCGCAGATTGTCTTCGGCATTGCAAGGCGGGTTCCTCCTCCAAGTACTTCATAGAAGATTTTGAACACAAAGATAGTGTCCGACTCTGTAAAATAAGTTTCCACATATTGCCATAGAGAGAATAATATTTACACAAATCTAATCTGCTGACGTATTCTGTAGTGTGACACACCATGGCCAAGCCTTTATCCGAGTCATTTTATTATCCCACCTCAGCGCGTCATGCGAGGCGGTTTCCTTGGCACGTCTTGTTAAAGCAGAGATCGTGTCCCCTTATTCCGGGATTCTCATCAATGCGGGCATGGGTAACCCAACCGCTTCTAGGACTCCTAGATCATAGGCAAGTCCGAACGGACACGGAGAGGACGCTTGATATTCACCCTCTTTATAAAGGGGACAAGGCTTTTATTTTTCCCTCCCGTGCTCAATCGAATCCTTCCCCCACCTCAAGCTCAAACGCCCGAAGATCAGGTCAGGTGCTCCGAACCTTCAGTCATGTCCGGATCTAGCTTTCAAGGCTAATGGGTGCCTTCCTCTGTCACGGAAGAAGATATCAAAAAGTTGAGGGAGGCCAGATATTTGACTGCCGAGATTTTGCATGGGCTGCCTCCCCGAGGGCAGGCCGTTCCCACCCCCGAACCCAACGAGAACATCGTGTTCGTCTCCCACTTCCTCCGAGGTCTAGGCCTTGCTCTGGATCCTTTCGTCAGGGTCTGATGTTTTATTACGGGCTAGAGTTCCATGATCTAGCTCCGGACTCTTTTCTTCATATCACGACATTTATTGTCGTGTACGAGGACTTCCTCCGGGTTACCCCTCACTTTGGAATCTGGCTCAAGAACTTTGAAGTAAAGCCAAAGATGATCGAGGGGCAACATGCAGCGTGTGGAGGTGCCTCAATACGCAAGATGACGGGAGCTCTGTGGCCCAAAGGTTCCATACCAGAGGTGTCTGAATTGTGGCAACAGGAGTGGTTCTGCATCATGGCTCCTAGAAGTGCCAAGTGGGCGGCCGCCCCTGTTTTTCGCTCGGGCCCTCCACCACAACTGATGTCATGGATCAGCAGAGGTCTGAGCTGGGGCCAGCCAAGGACGTGCCTATACTGCAAAGCCGCATTCGAGATCTCTTCAATGGAGATTTCAGTTTGGTTGTGGTAATACAAGTTATGCTGGTTCGTCAAGTCCAGCCTTGCAAACGCCGGCCTCTTCGCCTATGGGAGTTCAATCTCGAGGGATCGCGTGTCATTCAAAATTTTCTCGGCCTCACGCACGAGGACATGTACAAGTCATTCTTCGGACCTTAGGTGGAGTGTCCAGAAATCTCCGAGGACGTGGGCCTGAGTAGTAACCGCGCCGCTGAACAGGTAGGGCATCTTCCGGCCGAACATACTATCTCTCCTTTGTTACGAAGTTATTTCTGAGAGTTTGCTTTTTGACCAGGACTGGCTAACAAAGGCGAAGTTGATTCGGTGTTCGGCCCCCCTCCCTGAGGGTTTGGAAAATCCGGTATTGGAAAAGATGCTCAAGACCGCACCTTGCCTGGAGCCCTTGAAGGAAGATACTGTGGAGGATAATGCGGGCGGATGCGGGCCCCCAACGCTGCCCATTCTAGCCGAGGGAGCGAGCGTCTCCATGAAGGAAGATGACCAGAAGAGGGAAAGGACTGCGCCCGGGGATTTGGAAGCCGAAGCTTCCAAACGGGAGAATAAGTCTCCCACAGAGGGTCCTACCTTGGGGGGCGCCGTTGCCGCACAAAGTCCGCGGCGGGATCAATTCTCCCGCGAGTCGTAAGTGACCCGAAATACTTTAATAGTACAGATATGCCATATTTTTCTTCTGAGAAGATAACCACCGCATATATTTTTGCAGTTCGGGCCTTAGCCCCTCTCCAATGAGCTCATCTTTGGGGGATCTTCTTCCAGAGATGATGGAGAGCGAAACGCCTCCTCCGGACTCCTCCGCTCCGGAAGCGGGCGACCCTGAAGTGTCGACGCGGCGGGCCTCTCCGAGTCTGGTGAGGCCAGAAGATAATCCCATTGACCCCCGAAGCTCCCAGTGTCCGGCTCCCGAAGAGAGCAGACAAAAGAGTCCGACACCGTCTAGTGTACGATCGGATGTTCTGAGGGGGTTGGTGGGGCGAGCGGCCATCTCAGATGAACACCATGTGCTGATGAATACGGTGATGGAGAGAATATCGTCCGCCGAAAGTGGATTGCATGAAGCTTTTATGAGTCTACTGACAGGCTTTGAGGTATGTAAAAGAATGTATGATAGTCCTGCACATGCTTGGTGTGCCCTGTGTAGATAGTAGCCCCTGAGACTCTGATTGTCGTCGGAAACGACGATGAACAGAGGATCATATTCCCAGGTAATAACTACGGTGGCTAGCCGGACTAGCGAGTTTGCCCATTTAGAACGGCAGTTGGATGCGGCAGACGCCGACATCGAGCTTGTTAACAAAAGGCTTGACGAGGCACAGGGTAAGTGTCATTATCTGGTAAACGCCACAATAGGAAGAGCAGTATGATGCCAGCATCTTTAATATGTTTTGACTGCAGATGGAGCTGCCACTGTTGAAGCCTTGCGGGTGGAACTTGCCCGAGCCAAGGAACAAGTGAGGTTGGGTAATGTGGCTGCTTTGACGACGGCCGAAGAGTTGCAAGCCGAGAAGGCGGCGCATGGTGAGAGCCGAGACAAGATGGCCAAGATGGCCATAGAATTAAAAGCTGCCGCCGACCGTTGCCGGGTTCTTGAAAAGGAAAACCAAGCGAAGGCATCGGACCTTGAGAAGGCTGCTGCGACGAGAAAAGACCTCCGCTCTGCTATGAGGGCAAAGATGGAGGAGCTACAGGAAGCCAGGGATATTGTAGCTGGGAAATCCTTTATGTTGTGGAGGAAGTTCGGAGATCCACGGTATGCCCCTCTGGATCGGCTGTGGAGTTCGGAGGATGTGTATATGGATTTGGCGGTGAACGCTGCCGATGCGGCCAAGTACTTCCAGGGTCAGACGGACCGTGAAGTAGACCAGCTATTTTGGAGACAATTCCATTCTCCCGAGCGTCCACTTTCATTGACTGACCAATTAGCCGAATGGGCTGAACTAAATAGGTTGTCCGGACTCTCCATGAGGTCTATTGTGGATCAGCTATGGCCGGAAAGGTCAAAACCGAACAGCTATTTCAGCTTGGTGCAGCAGTTCCTTGACGTGGTGCCGCGCATTAATGCGATGAAGAGGTCGGCATGCATAGAGGGCGCACGGATGGCCTGTGCCCGTGTTAAGGCATACTAGGTGGAGATGGATGCTACCAATGTTGCAGCGCGGGATTCGGCTATAGGTCGAAAGGCTGCTGAGCACTACTTTGAAGAAGTTCTTGTGGGTGCCCGTTTGATAGAGACCCAGTGCTCAAAAAATATTATGTTTGAGTGATATGTAATCTCATTGTAAGCGAAATGCTTTTATAAATTTTTATAAGGCTAATTTTATACTTTTGTCTGAAAGTAATATGATGCCTCCTGGGCGGCCGTTTATGTATACATGTGTATAACCTGAAAGATTGCAGTCGTCGGCTTCAGCCCCCATGCATATAATGCGGAGGTGCTCGCAAAAACATGCGTTCACACTTAACCCAACGTCTTGGTCCTATTAAGGAGGTGATAGCGGAGCGAGCGAGGGAACCGGACTATAATGCTTTAGCACTTTCACTTAGCCATAGGAGTTTGACAGTGGGGCTACTAGATAGCCCCTGGTGGCTCCGCACTCTCCCGGTTCCGGGGTGCGTACATGCCTGGCAGGAAAACAGCCCTTCGTTAAGGCGAAGGAATTCTAACATTCCCACAGGTCATCGACTGGTTGACCAGTCTCACGCTATATCATGACAGTCAGTTTTCGGCTTTCTCTACTGAGGTGCTCGTCCGGATGAACCAGGGCACAATCGAAGTAGTTCTCCTGGTGCTACCTTAGCCGGTAAAGAGGAACGTAAGGCATGAAAACACAGGAGCCGGGCAAACCCAACATTTGACCAAAGACAATGATTCGGAGCTGATGCATATAGGGCCAAACTCGCGACGCCGAACACTCCCTAAGGTATTCGGTCTTTGTGGTATAAACCGGGCCTAAATAATGGCCTTTGTAAGAAGCCCCTTGTGTCCAGGTACGTGCATTGTTCTAGCGTTGCCACATGCCAAGATTTCAGCATCCTTCTCAACGGTGGATATGTATCAACAAGAGACAGTAAAAAAAGGTTTACACAGGGTCTTAATCTAAAAAGAATCCTTGGAGCGGGTCCCTCCTGCACGTCTGCGCCTGTGTCTCCATTGTGTCGTATCCTGGACGGGTGTAGCACGATGATCGTCTGTAAAAGATAGGAAGTTACGTGAAAAAGTTGTTGTGCAAAAAGATAGTTTTTAAAGAAACCATGTATAGTTCAAGATGATAAGAAATTGCCACTTGTCTGCGCGCGTTGAGCCCCTTGTATTGACAAATAGGGGTGTGATCACTCATTCGGTACAAATAGCGGCGCCTAACTTGATTAGTTGTGTCTGAGGTCTTGACGACCTATTTGGATGCTTTCACTCGTCCGGGCGCCTTTAGTGTGCGGCTGCCACGGCAGCCGCACTCTCTTCGGCGCACAGAGATCGCTTGATATTTCCGTTCACTGAAATGATGCCACGTGGACCGGGCATCTTGAGTGTGAGGGAGGCGTAGTGTGGTATTACATTAAAGCGAGCGAAAGCTTCACGTCCGAGCAGTGCTTGATAGCCACTTTGAAACGGAGTGATGTGGAAGGTTAAATGCTCGTGACGGAAGTTATCGGGGGAGCCGAATATAACCTGTAGTAGGAGGGAGCCCGTACAACGAGCCCCTGGGCCTGGCGCTACTCCTTTAAAGGTAGTATTGCTATGGCGGATTTGTGTTGGGTCTAACCCCATCCCACGGATTGTATCCTGATATATTATGTTTAGGCTGCTGCCGCCGTCCATCAAGACTCGTGTGAAGTGATATCCGCCATTTACTGGGTCTAATACCAGGGCAGCCCATCCTGCGTGTCGGATACTTGCTGAGTAATCGCGATGGTCGAAAGTGATCGGTTGAGACGACCAGTGGCAGGACTTCGTGGTTACAGGCACTTGGGTATATTTTCCTGGGAGTGCCATGTTGTTTTTTCCCTTGATCACGTATAACACGTTTACTGTTTTGACTTCTGGTGGAAATTTCTTTTGTTCCGCCGCGTCTTGCTTGGGAGGCTCGTCCTCGTCTTCACTTGGTGTATCCTCCCCTTTATGTACGGCACTGAGCTTGCCGGACTGCTTGAAGACCCATCATTCTCTGTGGGTATGATTAGCAGGTTTACCGGGGGTACTATGGATCTGACATACTTGGTATAGAATTTTCTTGAGGCTGGACAGTTCATCCCTGGTGCCTTTAGGGGGCGGCTTTTGACCTGGCCGAGAGCTTTTGAATTCGGCATTTACTATCGTGCCCTTTGTGCTGTCTTCTTTATTTCGGCGTTTGTTATTGCTGTTGCGCCGTGATTTCCTGTTTACATCTCTAACTTCAGATGTACTGGGGTTGCTGGTGGTGCATCTGGCTAGCCAGCTGTCCTCACCCGTGCAAAAGCGGGTCATGAGGTTCGTTAATGCGGCCATCGTTCTCGGCTTATTTTGGCCGAGGTGTCTGGCGAGCCATTTGTCACGGACGCTATGCTTGAAAGCTGCCAAGGCTTCGGCGTCCAGATAGTCGACAATCTGGTTCTTTTACGTAAGAAACCTGTTCCAAAGCTTTCAGGCTGACTCTCCGGGCTGTTGAGTTATATGACTCAAATCGTCCGCATCCGGAGGTCGGACATAAGTCCCTTGAAAATTTGCCCGAAAGGCGTCTTCGAGCTCTTCCCAACTTCCAATGGAGCTTTCGGGGAGGCCTTTGAGCCAGTGACGAGATGGCCCTTTGAGCTTGAGGGGTAGGTACTTGATGGCGTGGAGATCATCTCCTCGATCCATATGGATATGAAGGATGTAGTCCTCAATCCAGACCCCAGGGACTGTTGTTCCGTCGTATGCCTCTATGTTTACAGGCTTGAATCCCTCTAGAAATTCATGGTCCAGTACCTCATCGGTGAAACATAGGGGGTGTGCGGCACCTCTGTAGCTGGGTGTACCGCGTTGTTCGGATGTTTGTTGTGTTGCATTGTATGCTGGGGCGCGCTTGTGTGGTCCATAGATGGATCTGGTTGCGCCGTCCTTTGGGTGCGAGCCCTCGCATGGGTCGCGTATTGTATTGTTAGAGGCGTTGTATGCCACTCTGTGTTGGTAGAGGGGTCGTCTATCCGACCAGGTGGCTGCTTTGATATTTGGTTGTCACTACTGGAATCAGCTAATTTGCCATCTGCCAGCTCTTTGCCGTCTGCTAGCTGACGGCAAAGAAGCTCTTTGCCATCAGCTACCAAAAAGCAGACGGCAAAGATCAGGCTAACGGCAAAGAAGTTCTTTGCCGTCCGCCAGATCTTTGCCGTCCGCCAGCAGACGGCAAAGAATCTTTGCCGTCAGCTGGCAGACGGCAAAGAGAGATGTGGCCCCCACCCCCCGCCCGTTTGGGAAAAACTTAACGGCCCACCTCTTTGCCGTCTGCCAGCGGACGGCAAAGAGGCAAAAGGGCGGACGGCAAAGAGGCAGTATCTAACGGCCCGTGTCGCCCGCCCCTCTCTTTGTGAATTATTAGTTAGGTCATATATTTTTCGATTTTGTTATGAAAAACATCATATATAATTGTGTTGATCGTGTAGTTTTAAATGTGCAGTTGTTTCATCGCTGCGAGGTTTGGTGTTCGTCGACCTCGCCGTGCGTTTGACGAGCTCTGCCCCTTCGTTCGTGGGTGAGCACAAATGAAAAGTCCTCCTCCCCCATTAATTATTTGATCTATTCCGATGAAACTTGATAGCTAGCTATGTATGTGTATTGAATCATCAGTATGCGTAACCAATATGTGTCTCCCGTTCGAAAGCGTCATAGTTATAAATATGCATGCATTTGCATATTTATAACCTTGATTCTTTCGAATTGTCCAACGCTATCCATGGACAGCCCGAGTATGTGTAGATTGGGTTCGTTTTTTCATATGCTTTGCTCTGGATCCGACGCATATATTTCGTCAGTGCCTCACCTGTTGTTCTCCGGGTACACATCCTCTCTGTTTATTGCAGAGACGTGTATCAGGAGAACAGCGGGGAGGTGCTGCCGAAATTTTGCATCGGATCCGGAGCATAGCATGGGAAAATAAACCCAATCTACACATACACGGGTGGGATTAGGACCTATCATTACCTATTAGAGTGTAGGTTGCATGGACGTAATAAAATTGACAAAGTAGATCAACTGATGAATATATACATGGTGAATTAGATATATAATTGTTGTGTGTCCAGTAGCTCTGAAAGTCAAGATGAGTGACCGTGCTTGGATGTATACCGGTCACACTGGTCAGAACAAATGGAGCGCTGAATGGTTCACAAAAACTAAGGGGTTTGTGCAAGCCGCATTTGCAAATGGCCAAAAGAAAACCTGGTGCCCCTGTTTCCGGTGCGGCAATTGGGAAAAGAAGACAGAGGCTGAAATGGGCAAACACCTGCAGAAGAGTGGTTTTACGACCGATTATGCGGTGTGGACATTTCATGGTGAGTCTGCCCAACGTGACCGAGCTGAGGTGGATCGTTTCATGGTGTGTCATGATTGGCACATATGGATTGAGCGGGTAATGCCGGTGATGTTGCGTGGCTTCATCCCTGAGGATGAATGGCTAGTACTGGCAGAACTCAGCTATTTCTTCCGTGTTCTTTGTGCGAAAGAACTATCGCCTGGCATGCTAGAAGAAATGGAAGAGTTGGCGCCGGAGTTGATCTGCGAGTTAGAGAAGATCTTTCCACCGGGCTTCTTTAATCCAATGCAGCATTCTATTTTGCATCTCCCGACCGAGGCAAGATTGGGGGGGCCCGTGCAAAATCGTTGGTGCTACCCAACTAAGAGGATGCAGACGACGCTTTGAGAAAAATGTAAAAATAAACGTAGAATTGAAGCATCGATGGCTGAGGCATTCATCACAGAGGAGGCGGCAAACTTCGTAACAGCGCACTACGAAGCCAAAAATCGTCATTTGCATAATCCGAAGCCTCGGTACAATGCTGACGAGCCTACAAAGGGTGGATCCAACCTCAGCGTATTCAAAGGGAATCTCACACCAGCTAGTGTTTCACATCCAGTATCTTTGGATAACGAAGAATGGCAGACCATTTCGTTGTATATGTTCAACAACCTGATAGAAGTGCGGCCGTACATCGAGTAAGTTCTCGGTACATTGTTTCGCAACTTCTATTTCCTTTGAACTACTCTTATTCCTGGATATGTCATACAGTCGATACGTCACCATATTCTCCTATGGAGCGGATATCCAAAAGGATTCCATCGAAGAGTATGAGATTCTCGCAAAGCAAGGAGGTGGCTATCCCGGTTTCATCTCTTGGTTCAAACAAACGGTAATTTCTATTAGACAATTTCATATCATTCGCTAATTTGTGCATAATGCAACAATCCTTTCATATTAAACTTGTAGGCTAATTCAGAGTCTATGGACGCCGAATTGAGACAAGTCGCTAATGGTTTTGACTATAAGGTCCGTTCATTTGACAAGTACGACATCAACGGGTATCGCTTTCGTACCTATGGCAAAGAGCTATCTATGGCCAACCGAAAGTCAACAAATTGTTGTGTATCTGCTATCGGTGAAGGAGGTACCGAGTATTATGGGAGAGTTGAAGCAATTTATGAACTTCTGTTCTATGGTGAAAATCCACCGAATGTCGTAGTCTTCAAATGTTATTGGTTTCAGCCGAAGGAGACTAGAAGGACTCATGAACATGTAGGGCTAGTTGAAATCAACCAAAGCACTCATTTAGATGTTCCTGATGTCTATATTATGGCTCAACAGGCGACCCAAGTATTCTATCTACCGTGGGACTGCCAAACTAATCCAAATCTGAAAGGTTGGGATGTCGTTTATGAAGTGCCGCCACGTGCTAGACTTTCTCCCCCAAAGGAAGAGGATTATGAACCTCACATTAACCCAGACACATATGAAGGAGAATTCTTCCAAGAGACACGTCTTTCCAAAAAGCGTTTCAAGAACCGCTATACTTCACCCCAAAACATTGAAGTAGACAGCGACAATGAATCCGACATCACCCCAGAGGAGGAACAAGAAGAGCCGGAACAAGAAGAGGTTACTCCTGCGGATGACCTGTCAATGCTTGACCGATTACGTCAAGGTGGCCTTGCACATGTTGATGCCAATGAACCCTATGAGCCCGTCATTGATTATAGTGATGATGATGATTATGCATTTATTGATGATACTGATCGAGATTATTAGTAGTGTAAGGTATTACATTTTTTAATGTTGTACTTGATGATGATACACTTAAGTGATACACATATTATTATTCATGTCGGTCTTTTTTTATGTTGTACTAATTTCGTTTACTGTTTGTCATGGCAGGTGTTGAAAGATGGTGGGCGCTGGTCGGGAGCGTGGTCTGAGGTCTTCCATTCCAGACGCACCTCTCCGCCGAGCGTTGCTGGACAGTATGGCCACACCGCCGGGCCCTTCTTCGTCGACCGCGGTGCCCAGCAGGGGACGAGGTAGGAAGAGAGGAGGTGGGGCACGTGGTCGTGGGAGAGGAGGTAGGGTGACTGCTACGGCGCCTTCCTCGCCGCCACCCCCAGCCGTTTCACCCGAGCACGTGACTGTAGGGTGGACTCGTCCGAGGAGGAGGCTACACGGACTCCGGTCCACGAGCCTTCGGTCCACGGGTCTTGGGCCCACGAGCCTCGGGTCGACTGGCCTTCGGCCCACGAGAGTTCGGCCCACGTGACCCCGGAGGAGCACACGTCCGGATGGGGTACCTGGCCGGATCAGCCCGAGGAGCCGAGTGGCCATGCTGATGATGGCGGGGAGCCGACTGATCTTGAGGAGGAGGGGGGCACCGTCTACCAGCGTGGTGCTACACGGCTCCCGTCCGTGCCGGTGACCCGCGAGCAGAGGTGGTTGATTTTCCCTGATGGGGAGAGGTACGTAAGTGCGGATCGGATGGATTGTTGGGAGGTGTTGGTCGATGAGTGGTGCTCACAACGATGGCTAGCCCTCCACAACGAGGCCAAGGACAAACGTGCCCAAATGGAAGGTGTGCCACACCATCAAGGCAGCTCCAACTTATATCAGTTCGGGCGCAACTGGGTATGTGGTTTGCTTCATGATTCATGCAATTCATTCATCATGCTAGCTTGAGCCCTTTAATTACTAATTTTCATTGTTTCTCTCTTTCAGGCATGCTACAATAAGGCGGATAAGGTGCCAGAGGTGTACGACCTGTATGCCATGGCCCACACTGCCTCTTTCAAGAAAGTCAAGGCTTTCTCTCAGTCTGACCTCGATGATGCAAACAACTTCACCAACATATCCTCCCACAACAAGCTTGTGAGATATAGAGATGAGGGGAAGGCGAGGAAAGGGGAGGACTTTAACCCGAGCCAAGGTCCCATTGATCCAGAGCTATTGATGATATCTGGTGGCGGGAGGTCCCATGGCTCCATAGCCATTGGAGATGGACTTATCCATTGTCCTAGCACTCTCCCGGAGATCAAGGCGCGCCAGTCGAGCTCCGCTCCTGAGATAAGGCCTCATGAACGGCCAGTGCAACTCGCCATCAATGTTAGTGATACGTACTCAGTTATCTTTCTCCATTACATTGTGTGCGCTTCCATCAATGATTACAAATGGTCATGTGAGTGGTGTTGCAGGCTGATATACAGAGTGAGAGAGATAGAACGGAGAAACTTCTGGCGGAGGCGGCGGAGAGGCAGCGGGAGTTGGAGGAGAGGACGACAAAGATGATGGAGGAGGAGAGGGCACGGAATGACATGCAGGCAAGGGCCATGTACGAGCTCCTTGTGGTAAGTTTCTTCTGCAGATTAGCCAAAACATTCATGTAGTGTTTGTCTCATTACTAACTAGTATGACTGAGTCGTCAAAACCAAATGTGCAGTCTGTGTGCGAGAAGACAGGTCAGACCGCTCCGCCGATGCCAGTGATTGCTCCTGGGACCACGGTGAGTTTTATTGAATGGACATTACTTGCTAGTCTTAACATTTGAGTGTCATCATGCTAACAAGACATTGGAAATGATCTTTGGTGCAGCGTAACTCCAGACAAGCATCGCACGATCCTTCTCCAGCTACCGACACAAGCCACCCCGCTCCTACACCTCCTACATCTTGGTATGTTTATCTAGTGTTTTGCTTAACACATGCATAAAGACCTAGACTTAGCTTTATTTCCTCCAATGCTTACCATAATGACCTAGACTTAGCTTCTTCACCTCCAAAATGACTTACTGACCTCCAAAACCATCCATTTTACCTAAGTTAGCTCTAAAACGATCTGTACTTAGCTTACTTATATCAAAAATTGCATAATTAGCTTAGTTAGCTTATAGACAATCCATTTTACCTAAGTTAGCTCTAAAATGACCCATTTTACCTAGGTTAGATTATAAATGATCCAGTTCATCCAAGTTAGCTCAAAAATGACCCATTTTACCTAGATTAGCTCCTAAATGATCCATTTTACCTACGTTAGCTTTAAAATGACCCATTTCACCTAGGTTAACTCCAAAATGACCAATCTTACCTAGGTTATCTCATAAACGATCCATTTCAACTAATTTAGCTCATAAACGATCCATTTCACCTAGGTTACCTAAAAAACGATCCATTTCACCTAAATTAGCTTATAAATGATCCATTTCACCTAAGTTAGCTCAAAAAGATCCATTTCAACTAGATTAGCTCATAAATGATCCATTTCACCTAAGTTAGCTCAAAAACGATCCATTTCAACTAAGTTAGCTCATAAATGATCCATTTCATCTAAGTTAGCTAAAAAAGATCCATTTCACCTTAGTTACCTGAAAAACGATCCATTTGACCTTAGTTAGCTCATAAACGACCCATTTCAACTAAGTTAGCTCATAAATGATCCATTTCACCTTAGCTAGCTCATAAACGACCCATTTCAACTTAGTTAGCTCATATATGATCCATTTCACGTAAGTTAGCTCATAAATGACATACTCTTCTTGTTCTAGTCTTCTTCTTGTTCTACTCTTCTTGTTCTAGTCTTCTGCTTGTTCTACTCTTCTTCTTGTTCTACTCTTCTTGTTCTAACTTTCTTATTTTTCATTTTGTAGAGTTCGTTCACTTGACGAAAGCTTGCATAGATGGAGTGCTCCTTATCCCTTTCTCTGTTTCTTTTGTATCGTTGAACTATGCATGTATCGTTGGATGAAACTATTGTAATATATATGGTTGGATGCCTCTATGTTGAACGATGAAGTTATGTGTTGGATATCTTATATGTTTGCTCTGTAATGGCCTTTTGAAATATATCTATATATGTCATATATATTTGTGATGAAAATTGTTGGATTTAGTAAAAAACAGATAGAAGAGCCAATATGCAGGCTCTTTGCCGTCTGCCACCGACGGCAACGGGCTCTTTGCCGTCTGCCGCGGACGGCAAAGAAGGCACGTGGCATCCAGCTGTGCTTCCTGGGAGCTGACCCGTTTGGTCAGTTTGCCTACAGTGGCAGACGGCAAAGACTTTGCCATCAGTGGCAGACGGCAAAGAACCTGCCATGTAGTGACGTGTAGATCACATCATACGGCAGACGGCAAAGACACTAGAAAGTTTGCCGTCAGCGGCGGATGGCAAAGGCCTGCCGTTAGCCACTTAACGGACTGACAGCGCAATTATTGCCGTCCGCCTTCTTTGCCGTCTGCCGCGCTCTCTTTGCCGTCTGCGGTGGACGGCAAAGACTTTGCCATCAGTAGCAGACGGCAAAGTAGCTGTTTACCGAAGCCTACTTTGCCGGAGCCTTTTGCCGTCCGCGGCTGACGGCAAAGGCCTTTGCCATCCGCCGTTCATGCCTTTGCCGTCCGCCGTGGCGGACGGCAAAGTAGCTGATTCCTGTAGTGTGTGGAGGTTCTGAGGCCTCCTCATCGAATTCGGGTAGCAGCTTCCACTTCGGGTAGCTCTTGGAGGGGCGATTGTCGCCGTACCTTGCTGTAGTGCTGAGTATTTTACTCCATCTAAATTGGAGTGTGTCTTGCACGGCCTTGAGCCTTTGCTTTTTCTTTTTCAGGCTCCTCATGGTGGCAGCAGGCCTTTTACGGGTAGTCTGCTGCTCCGGGTGTCTGTCTGGCGTTATGTCGTCCGGACCATTATCCTTGACAGGATTTGTTTGTTCGGTTTGATTATCCGGATTGCCATTGTGCAGCAGCGGTTCGCCCTGCTCCAGCACTGGGTCTGTGTGATTGCTGTTTCTGTCGAGGCAGGATTTGGGGCGGCGCTTGCATCGCTGCTTTGACTGCTTTTCGAGGGAACAAGCCTTCGGTGCGTCCTTCGGCTCCTCATCGTCATCTTTTGGTGCGTCCACCATGTATACGTCATATGACGAGGTGGCGTTCCAGGGCCCAATAGGCGCTGGTTCCTCATCGTCTCCTTCATCGGCATCCATACCGTCGATGTCTTCAGAGTCGAAGTCGAGCATGTCGGTTAAATCGTCGATAGTGGCTACAAAGTGGGTGGTGGGTGGGCTTTGAATTTCTTAATCGTCCGCATCCCAATCTCGCTGACTGTAGTCCGGCCAGGGCTCTCCTGATAAAGAGAGAGACTTTAGTGATTTTATAATATCGCCAAAGGGCGAGTGCTGAAAGATGTCCGCGGCAGTAAACTCCATGATTGGCGCCCAATCGGATTTGATTGGCAGAGGCGCGAATGGTTCGGAGTCCGGAGAGGAGTCCGACTCCTTGGAATCATGAGTCTCGCGGAGTGCGGGGCTGGTGTTCGGCTCGATCGCCGTTAGCACCGCAGCCCCTGAGGCGGCATCCAACCACCCATTCTCGATCGGCGCGGTTGGCTCCGAATTAAGGGTCGAAGTCGATGCGGGTGCGGCCTTCAGGGCACTATTAGGCGGCAAAGCCAGATCATGCTCGTCGTGGCAGCGCGGCCCGCTCGGCAGTGGCTCGAATCCATCGAAGATCAAGTCCCCGCGGATGTCAGCCGTGTAGTTTAAACTTCTGAATCTGACCTGACGGCCAGGGGCATAGCTTTCCATCTGCTCCAGATGGCCAAGTGAATTGGCCCGCATTGCAAAGCCGCCGAAGACAGAGGTCAGTCCAGGGAGACAAGTTTCACCCTGGACCGCATCACTACCGATGATCGTGGGAGCCATCAAGCCTGATGGTGACGACATAGAGGAACTCTCAATGAAAGCACCAATGTCGGTGTCAAAACCGGCGGATCTCGGGTAGGGGATCCCGAACTGTGCGTCTAGGCCAGATGGTAACAGGAGGCGAGGGACACGAAGTTTTACCCAGGTTCGGCCCTCTGGATGGAGGTAAAACCCTACGTCCTGCTTGATTAATATTGATGATATGGGTAGTACAAGAGTAGATCTAGCACGAGATCGAGGAGGCTAAACCCTAGAAGCTAGCCTATGGTATGATTGTTGATGTGTATGTTGTCCTACGGACTAAAACCCTCCGGTTTATATAGACACCGGAGAGGGTTAGGGTTACGCAAAGTCGGTTACAATTGTAGGAGATCTTCATATCCGTATCGCCAAGCTTTCCTTCCACGCCAAGGATAGTCCCTTCCGGACACGGGACGGAGTCTTCAATCTTGTATCTTCATAGTCCAGGAGTCCAGCTGAAGGTATAGTCTGGCTATCCGAACACCCCCTAATCCAGGACTCCCTCAGTGATTTGATGGATGAACAGTTCGATAGCAAGTCCGACGCCTAGAGGAGTCCCAGTCAGTCCCGTGCGATCCAGGAGTTGGTCACTTGTATTATATATGCTTCCGCCACCCTAATAAAATCATCGAGCCTCACTCCGACGCTTAATGAGCTGTAAGATTTTGGAGTCATGTCACCCACTTCACTGTGAGATATCCTCCACCACTTTTATTACGAGTCAGTAGTTATGCAACCATACCCTTTGTGTCATATCCGCCTTTATGTATATTATCAGCGTGCTTGTAATAAATTGTTGAGCAACCTCAGCTCAACCTTGTATAATATTTAGTACTTCTAGATTTCTGTATCAAGGATTTGTCTACCAATGAGAAGGATTCTTCTATACTGGTCCGATAAAATGGTCGGTTTTTCAATAAATGTTTTATTGGATAACCGGTCCTGACAACCTTGGTACCAGAGCCAGGCTGACTGTAGGAAGCCACTAGGTGTGATTCGCTAATCGGTTATTAGTGTAATAAGTGCTATTTTTAACACTTTACAATTGTAGCAATTTTCTGTTAGTCATCATAAATTTATGAATTGACTATCTGGAATTTTTGTCTACTTTTGCAGATGGCTGGCAGCGACTGTGAGTCACAGGTGTTCGCCAATGTACCTGAGGGGTTTATCAAACTTCCCGTCTCCATCACCAAGATGGCGATCGGGCCATCGACTCGTCCGGAGTTCACACTCTACCAGCACAAGATCAGCGACAGCGTGGCTATGTACCAAGCCGCGGTGCAATTCAAGGGAGGACGTTCTGAGATACGCCGCTTTCGATTTGTGGGAAGGGCCATGCCTACAGAGAGGCATGCCATGCAGATGGCTTCCTGTGAGGCGATAGCTCGTCTCCGGGATGCTCTTCCTTCGATGAAGACTCGTCGCTACCGCTACCTCCCATGCCACGTGCCATACACTTGTCACTATGTGTTCGCTTGCACTAGGGGAGAGAGAGATGAGGCTATTGAAATGTTGGTTGAGTATCTCAAGGCTCTTGAGGCAGCTTTTGATAACCTCGTGGACGACCCTGTGGCTTCTCGTATGGACTTCGGTCAGGGCTGTTTCACCAACAGGAGGGAGCTCCTCCATACAGCACCACCACTGACTTACGTCTCGTCCTCAGCCTCCTATGCACCTGCCATCTTAGCCACCGCTTGCTGCCTACCTACTACTGAGGAGTTTGACCAACTCATTGCCTCTACTCCAGTCCGTGTTGCACCACCAGCCGCGCCCGCACTAGCTCCTCAAACCAGTACTTCGCGCCTGGAGCCTATTAGTGAGGACGAGGTTGAGTCTCCAGCATCACTGGGACTTACCCTTGGCAGGCAGAAGGAAGTTTTTACCATCTCCGACTGAGTGCGCCAAGCAGCCGTGCGATGTACCAGCTTGTATGATATGTTTATATGTATATAGGTTTGGTGAAAAGTAGTTTGTGTGCGCATCATGTAGGAACTCGGAGAAGTGAACTAGCCTAAATAACATGTCAGGAAGGTGTACTCACATCTTGAGTGATGTATTGTATAATTATGGCTTGCGTGTAGGAAATGTACTGAGCATTCCTTCTACATGCGAAATCAAGTATTTTTCTTGAATTTTTTTTGAGTTCTTAAAATTCTGCCTTTGCAAAAATTATTTATTTTTTCCACTCAGATTTCTCATGAATTCTGCAAAAATACCCCAAAGTGGAAAATGCCTTGTCCCTGGACTCGTTCCATGCCAAGTCCGCCGGAGGAAAATTATGGTACCCAGACCAGTAACAATTTCACACAGGGGCAGTCAAGTCAGCAAGGCAGTGAAGAAGCATTTTCTCAAATATGTCGCCTTTATGAGCAAAGCCAGCAACAGCATCAAGAAATGATGAACCATGTTATCAATATGGGAAATCACCGTGAACCATATCAGCAACATTCCAAATTGTCCAAACTACAAACGACACGTCCCCAACGTTCTCTCACACTGATAGACCTCTTGAGGCCGATGATTGGCTTCGAGACATTGAAAGGAAGTTAATTATTGCATAGTGTTCGGACCGTGAGAAGGTACTTTATGCACCTCACTACCTCACGGGAGCAGCTGCATCATGGTGGGAAAATTTCCTACACATGCACCCCAACAAAAATAATATCACATGGGAAGAATTTAAAGAAGGTTTTCATGGGGCGCACATTCCCAGAAGTATTATGAAGATCAAGAAAAGGGAGTTTGATGACCTCAAGCAGAGAAGCATGACAGTTACTGAGTACAATAGTCAGTTTACTCAATTATCTCGTTATGCCAACGAAGAGCATATGACTGAAAATAAAAAGATGGAAAAATTTCTGGATGGTCTGGAACCAGCACTTAAATGCCAGCTAGTCGTACACACCTTTCCGGATTTCAAAACACTTGTGGACAAAGCTATTACATTGGAAAATGAGCGCCGCAGCTTGGAGGATTTTAGCAAGCGAAAAAGGGACAAGACTACTCCTGCTCGCAACAACCGGAACAGGACTGACCTTCAAAAAATTGGAGCGAACAAATCCACAACCACTGTTCCATGCCCAAACAAAAAATTTCATGCAAGAGACAAGGATTTTACATATCGCCCAGGTGTTACTTGCTACGCTTGTGGAGAGGAAGGACACTATGCTAAACAGTGCCCAAAGCCAAGAAACTCGACCCCCAAGCCGAACAATAGTGGGAATAATTCAACACCCAAGCGTAACAACTTCAACCCCAATAACAATCACAAGAAGGGTCACTTGAACCATGTGACCAAGGAGGAAGCACAGGATGCCCTGGATATCGAACTCGGTACGTTCCCTGTCAACACAATACCAGCCACGGTTTTGTTTGATTCTGGAGCTTCTCACTCGTTCATTTCAAAGAAATTTGCTTTGCAACATGATTTTTCGATGCTTCCCTTGGGAAAATCCATGACCATCAAGTCCCCCGGGATTAAGCAAATTACTTAGAGTTACTGCCAAGGTGTGGTTATGGAGATCGAGGGACTAAAGTTTCAGGAATACCTCATTGTATTGGAAAATAAGGGACTGGGTGTTATCCTAGGAATGGACTGGTTAACCACCAACAAGGGATTTATCGACTGCTTTAATCGGACTGTAATTCTTACTCATCATCACGGGAAGACGATAAAAGTTGCAGCTCAAGAAAGACCAATATCACGGCAACCGAAGTTGAAAAAGGTGGACATTTCAGAGTTAAGAAAAGTTCCAGTGGTATGTGAGTTCCCTGATGTATTTCCCGAAGAACTACCAGGCATGCCACCAGACCGGAAAATAGAGTTCATCACTGAACTAGCACCTGGAACCACCCCCATTTACAAGAAACCTTATAAAATGGCACCCTCCGAGTTGGTAGAATTAAAGAAGCAAATAAAAGAATTACTGGACAAAGGATTTATACGGGCCAGCTCGTCACCTTGGGGTTCACCAGTATTATTTGCCAAGAAAAAGGATGGGATACTGAGATTATGTATAGACTATCGAGCACTCAACATGGTCACCATCAAGAACAAATATCCGATGCCACGGATAAATGATTATTTGACCAGCTCGCACAAGCCAAAGTTTTCTCAAAAATTGATTTAAGGTCGGGGTATCATCAATTAAAAGTATGGGTAGAAGATATCCCTAAGACAGCATTCACCTCCAGATACGGATTATATGAATTTACAATAATGTCGTTTGGACTGACAAACGCCCGCGCATATTTTGTCCACCTCATGAACAAAGTGTTTATGAAATTTATGGACAATTATTTTGTGGTGTTCATTGATGATATTCTGGTATACTCTAAGACGCCGGAAGAACATGCTGAGCATCTCAGAATTGTACTGGGAGAATTAAGGAAACATCAATTATACGCCAAATTCAGCAAATGTGAATTTTGGTTAAGACATGATGGTTTTCTGGGCCACGTATTGACCCAAGAAGGTGTTTCCATGGACCCCGAAAAAGTCAAGGCCGTACATGGCTAGAAACCACCAGCCAACGTAACAGATGTACGAAGTTTCCTAGGGATGGCTGGATATTACCGAAGATTTATTGAGGGGTTCTCCACCATAGCAAAACCAATGCCATAGTTACTCAAGAAGGATAAGAAATTTGTATGGATTGAAGCTTGCGAGAAAAGTTTCCAAGAACTCAAAAGGAAGTTAACAATAGTACCAGTATTTGTTATACCAGACATACACAAAAGTTTCGAAGTATATTGTGACGCATCCCGGAAAGGCCTCGGATGCGTGCTAATGCAAGAAGGCAAGGTGGTCGCATACGCTTCCAGGCAACTACGAAAGAATGAAGAAAATTATCCTACCCATGACTTGGAATTGGTAGCAGTCATTCATGCACTCAAAGAGTGGAGGCACTTTTTGCTTGGAAATCGTTGTGAAATATATACGGACCATAAAATCCTCAAATATATTTTCACACAACCGGAACTCAATTTACGACAACGACGCTGGTTGGAATTAGTGAAAGATTATGATGTTGGCATTCACTACCATCCAGGAAAGGCGAATGTAGTGGCAGATGCTCTTAGTCGAAACCCCAGCTTGGGCAACGACAGTCTACAGAACTTGAGACCTGAATTTCAGCAGGAGTTCACCAAACTCAACTTGGTGATGGTCACTAAAGGCACTGTGTTAAATTTGGAATTACAACCCACCCTAATGGAACAGATCAAGAAGGCTCAACATGGACACCCCAGCATTGAAGGCATAAAAAGAAAAGTGAGTTTGGGCAAGGCCTCGGAATTCGTCGTAGACGATAAGGGAATATTATGGTACTGAGACAGACTTTGTGTACCAAATATAGAAGACTTTGCATACCAAATATAGCAGGCCACACCACTCCATATTCAATCCACCCTGGAGGAACCAAAATGTACAAGGACATTCAAGAAAAAATTTGGTGGCACGGTATGAAGAGGGATATAGCCACTTTCATTGCATGTTGTGATTCATGTCAGCGCATTAAAGCCGAGCACCAAAAACCAGCCGGATTATTACAACCAAACAGGATACCTGAGTGGAAATGGGACGAAATTGGAATGGATTTTATTGTAGGACTACCTCGGTCACAACACGGAAATGATGCCATATGGGTCATCACAGATACATTAACCAAGATGGCACATTTCATTCTAGTAAAGACAATCCACACCACTCAGAAGCTTGCCAAACTTTATCTCTCCCGTATAGTTTGTCTACATGGACTTCCAAAGACTATAATATCCGACAGGGGCACTCAATTCATCTCTAAATTTTGGGATCATTTACAACAAGCTCTGGGAACTCAACTAGTATTCAGTTCAGCATACCACCCCCAGACCGGAGGACAAACTGAACGTGTAAACCAAATTCTAGAGGACATTCTAAGAGCATGTGTTCTCACCATGGAACCAGTTGGGAAGAAAGCTTGCCGTATGGCGAGTTTGCATACAACAACAGTTTCCAAGCTAGTCTACAAATGGAACCTTTTGAAGCCTTGTACGGGCGAAGATGCCGTACCCCATTAAATTGGTCAGAAACAGGAGACAGTCGTATCTTCGGCCAAGACCTGCTCAAGGACGCTGAGGAGAAAGTTAGACTAATCAGGGATCGACTGAACACAGCCTAGAGCCGACAAAAGAGTTATTACGACCAAAAACATCGGGAAGTCAGCTTTGAACCCGGTGAATATGTGTATCTACAGTATCTCCTATGAGGGGCCTGCAACGATTCAAAGTTAAAGGAAAGCTAGCACCACGGTTTATTGGACCCTTCTATGTGGTTGCACGAAGAGGCACAGTGGCCTACCGGCTAGACCTACCCAAAGAACTGTCAGACGTCCACGACGTGTTCCACGTCTCACGGTTGAGGAAATGTGTAAGCAACCCAGAGAAGCATGTATCTCATGAGAGCATTGACGTGCAACCATACCTCACCTACAGGGAATCTCCAATAAAAATATTGGAGGAGTCTGAAAGAAGGACCCGTCAGAAAACAATTGAGTTTTTCAAGGTTCAGTGGAGCAATCACACCGAGGATGAGGCAACATGGGAAAGAGAGGATTTTCTTCAGACAGAGCACCCACACCTATTTGAGGATCGGCTAAAATCTCGGGGACGAGATTTTTCCTAAGGGGGTAGGTGTTGTAACACTCCAAAAAATTTGATTTGGTTTTTATCAATTTCCTTTTTCTTTTGAGGGAAAGGAGGTTATTAAATTTTTCAAAAAGACTCTCCTTCTCAAATCCTTTTATGACAATTATGTCATGGGTTCTTTCCAACCTTGATTTTGGTCTTGAGGGTTTTTCATATTGGGTTGGCTCAACACAAAATAGTTTTGGAAGGGTCTTTGCAATTCTTTCTATTAAAAAGGATTCCTATGAATTATGGACTTATTCTTTCCCATTCAAAGATTTCTCTTTTGCCATGGCCTATGTAGAAAATCTTCTTCCAAAACCCACCTCCCTACTTTGAGTCATGCCAAGCATCAAAGTCCAGCAAGTTTCAACTTCCCCTAGATTTTATTTCTATTTGTTTTAACCTCAAAACCTTTTCTGTCATTTAAATTGGACCTTAGAGATTTACAAAGGAACTGCCAGATTCCCTTTGAGTTTTGACTCCAAATAAATTCCTCTGGATAGTCCTTAGTACCCTCAACCAAGATCCATCAAGATCCACTGGTCCAAAGTTCAAATTTTTCAAATTTTGCTTGCTGCAAGTTTGGACCAGATTTGCCATTTTTGGTGGAATTCATTCTTTTTCTTTTCCTAAAAATCTGAGATAATTCAGGCAGTCTCCAGACGCATCCAGAGATCACCTCACCAATTTCCAACTCTTGAAAATGTTTCCACGTGCCCAAATCATTTCGTCGAACAACTGGCGTACACTATTCCTGTCAAATTTCAGAGTTCTGTGTTTCAGTTTCAGTGGCAGTGTCATTTTCGTCAGAGCTTCACATCGATCTCACCAGTGCTCACCCTGGCCTCTTGCTCCCTGTTTCTCCTTCTTATCCAACATGCCGCACGGTGGTTTGGACGGGCGCAAGCGTCGGTGGCGACGTCTCTCGCCAACTCCGGCGTCTTCCGCGGTGGCAGAGCCGTCCGTGGCGACCAGCAGAGTCCAGCGCTGCAGTACGGCACCGCTCCGCACCGCCCACACCACCCTGAGCCGCCGCGTGGCCGTCCTCTTCTCTGGACGCGCACTACAGAGCCATCGCCGTGGCCTGAGAGGCGCAGAGCGCGCTCTCTGCCACCGACAAGCCCATGAGCACCCGTTCCGTCGAAACCACAAAGCAGGCCAAATCCGACCAGGTTTAGCCGTTGAATGGTACCAGTGGACCAATGCGAAGCTGCCCAGCCACCTTAATCTCCCGTCCAACCTCTGCCTCGCCGTAATCGCTCGTCGGAGTAACCCCGTTCTTGGCAACCACCTCGGGTCGGCTATATATAGAGGCCCCGAGCTCGTTGTCGACCCAACACCTCCCCTCCTCGCCTCGGAACCATGCCACACTCATCAGAGGGCCTCGGGAGAGCCTTCTTCCCCGACTCCGGCCGCCCCGATCCGCTTTGGGCTCCGTCAAGTGTAGCTACCCGACCCGAATGGATCAAGTCTCTGTGCTTAAGTGTCATCCCTCGATCGGTATGCTGACACACACAGTACTCGAGGATTTATAACAGAGGAAAATCACATGTATAAACTAACGTAAATACTATTACCTCAATCCAAAATAGCGGAAGTAACAAGGTTGTGGATTCCCATCAACACCAATGGCAAAGTTGAGTGTAGAAATCGTAACCCTAACGTATCACTTACTCGTCATAAGATTCCTGCAACATGAGACGTTGCAGCCACAAAGGGTCAGTACATTGAATGTACTGGCAAATTCACACCATAGAGAATGATGAACAATGGCTATCACTACATGCATATATGGCTGGTGGAAAAGCTCTATGGTTATATGTTTTTTGCGAAAAGCCAATTTTTCCCTACTGCAAAGGAATACATTTAATTTAACTATCATGGTGGTTGCTAAACATTGAGAATGGTTGACAGCATTCTCAATCCCAATGAAATAACATCATTAAACCCAACAAACTTAATTTAAAGTAACATGATGAGATTCACATGATAATCCAAGTACTAGATACTGAAGATGTCCATAACCGGGGACACGGCTAATCATGATTAGTTTATACACTCTGCAGAGGTTTGCGCACTTTTCCCCACAAGACTCGATCGCCTCCGTTTGGTTTCTCACACTACATGGTGTTTGAGAAAACGGATGACCGAGACATAGTCTTTCAGAAGCGCTAGCACCTGACGATCAGGTAGACCGTTACACCTACATCTGCTAGTCTACCACTGTAAGAGTTTGCACAACTTAATCAACTATGCTAGAGCCCATAATAGCTTGTGGCTTCACACGGAAGTTTCTAGTATGAATAATCTCATGATCCCTTTGAGCCTGGGTGGCGGTCCATAAAAAAACAGGCAATCCTGGAATACCCAGGTGCCTAGACAGGCAATCGCTGGAATACCCAGGTGCCTCAATCCACCCAGATGTGTGTTAAAGTTGCCACCTTAAGTAAACCATTAATTAACAATCTCACATCTGTCATGAAATACTCTCAAACCCAATCCACATCTACGAGCATAGCATGGCAATATAAGCATAACGTAATAGTAACTCCCAGGTTTGAATGCAAGGCAATAGGTTCCTACCTCATCAACTACTTCCCAATACCCACATGTTATCAATCCTACTCATGCAATGTTTGAGGGTGAAACTAATGCATAAAAACTAGGTATGAAAGGGATATGATCAAAGTGTGAACTTGCCTACAATGTTGATGAAGATGATTCGCACTCAAAACTCTTGATAGATCTACTCGTCTCACTCCTGTCAATCTATCGTAAGCAAGCAATAGTAACCACACATAAGCAATCACTCAAAAGATCAGAAAGATCGAAGAAGACAATTCGGAAAACATCAAAACCAAGCAAATAACTCTTGCAACATGAAACAATTTCTAATAGTACCAAAGTTATATGAATTTGGCCTTATCAGAAAGTTTAGGTCAAGAGCTTCGATTTGCAAAAAGAATCAACTCAAACGGAGCTATGAAACTCAAGTTATGAACAAACAAAGTTTGAATACAAATCTGATCTAATTCAAAATTTAAAACTTTCAAAAACATGTTTAAGTTGTTTATCCAGATAGAGGAGATCGTAATGAAGACGTGATCGTTGGTTTCATTGGATTTGGACTAACGAGTGAAAAGTAGTGATTGATTGAAGAAGAGGGACTAATCTGTAAGAAATTGATCATGAATAGGTCCCTGGACGAAATTAAAATAAAAAGAAAAAGAGAAACGCTACCGAACGAACGTTCGCTACAGAACGCTTAAAGGAGAAAACCGTTCGCTACAGATCTAAACGGGTGAACGCTCGCTATTTAACAAAACCAAAAGAATTAAACCGCAATAAAAGAAAAACCGAACAATAAAAAAACCGGCGTGTATTTTCTCGATTTATATTGGTCGGGTGAGATGAACCGGTGGCAGCGACGGTTTATCTCTGGCGAGGCGGGGCAGTGGTGACGGCGAGCTCCGGCGTGGCGCGGCTTCGCGTCGAGGGGCGAGGGCAGCGCGGGGCGAGGGCGGCACGGGGAGCGGCGTGGTGGCGCAGGCGAGCGGGGAGGGGAGGCGGGGAGCGACGGGAAGTGCGGCAGCGACGCGGCGGCGATCTACAGCAGCGGTGGCGTCGAGATGCGGGGCGACGCGGCTTGAGGGAGAAAAGGGCGGCGGCGGGGTCCAGGGGTACTTATAGGGGGAGGGAAGGCGTGGAGGAGGGGCAAACGGAGGAGGCCGGGGCGAAGACGGCGGCGCCGACGGTGTCGGGCGGGAGCTGGACTCCCCGCTGGAGGTCGGGGACGAACGCGGCACGCTGGGCCGCGGCCTGGCTCGGGCGCTGAGCCGGCCCAGTCAGTGAGGAGATTTAAAAAAACATTTTCCAGACAATAAAATAATAAAAACAAATTAAAATAAAAAATATATAGGCATATAATATATCAAAAATTTTAGAGAATTATTTTTTACAGCATGAACATTTTTATAATGCCAAATAAAATGCACACAAATTCAGATAATTCAAAGAGTGCTACTGGTCTAATAAAATCCAATAAAAATCATTTTAAAAATACCAAAATTAATTCAAATTTATTTCTCTCAAATTTTCCGATGTAGAGAATCATGTTACCCTATTTTCTGTATATTATATTTTTGGAGAAAAATAATTTGAATAAAACCCAAATAACTCCAAATTAAAAAATAATAATTCTAAAATGACTTTGAATTTGATCCTTTGAAACTCTCAGCTCATATTTCATATAATTTGAAGAAGTCATTTTATCTCCTCTCGTGACAATCATTGAGTTCCTTAAAGTTTCCGAATTGGAAATATTTTCCAAATGAAATTCAAATATTTTCAACACCCCTTGTCATTTAAATAATGCAAGAAGTCATGTCATCTTCTCTCCAGGGTTTCGTGATGAAAAAGTATTTGAATTCACGAAGAGCATAAATGCAAAATTGAAAGTTTGGGGAAGTCCTTTTATTCCCTCTCATTTATCTTTCAAAAATTTCGAATTTCACTCACTTTCAATCAATCAATCAAACAGTCAATCAAATCTATGTATTTATAACATTCCAAAATTTAGAATTTTGGGATGTTATAGCAAGATTCTCTCTGGTGAGAGCACCCCGCCTCCTAGACCGTGCCAGTAGCCTCCTAGTGCACCCACTCTTCTAACCCGAGCCCCAATTTGACATTTGCAGCCCTCCTCGGCGAGATCCATCACCGCCTGAACCGCCGTCCACCGGAGTGGAAGCCGCCGTCGACGTGGCGCTCGTCGACGACCAAGTCCACCACCCACCGACGCGGAATTGCCCCGTGAGTGCAACCATACCCTTGCCCTCCTCTGGATCGCCGTCGATCGTCGCCGGCGATCACCGTTTGCTTCGGTCGACGGTGAGTTTTTAGACCTGACGGGTGGGGCCCCCTCGTCAGCCTCTCCCCTTCTATTCAAACCGTTTTCTATTGGCGCCTTCGGTCCGTATGCGTCTTCTACTCTGGAAGGCGTATTCCAACCGAAGCGTTTTCTGTTTTTCTAAACTAGCCCCTGGAAAGATTCTGTTTCATCACAGATTAGTCCCTAGACTAAAACCGTAATAACTTTTAAACAAAAAATGATTTTGAGTTGATTCTTTTTCTGTCATCTTTATTTTTCTGTCTAGTTTTTTATTATATTTATTTGAAAAATATTTGGAGCAATTTTTACGCACGCACGGTATTCACGTTAGTGTCGATTTTTTTATACCATAGATACCGAAGGAGGTGACGGAACCGCAAAATTCGCCGACCTAGACTCCGACTACACTGAACCAGGCAAGCATGTTTGAACCTTTGATATGATGAGTGTTTTTCATGTTTGCTTGAGTAGTTTTCGCATGGCATGTCTATATAAGCATTAATGAATGTTATATTGCATGCAAGGCAAGCTACAGGTGAGCTTCGAAGTTTGATGTGTTCATATGATGGTGAGATAACCTGATCATGTGGTGGCATGATAGGTTGTAAGATGGTATTGTTGAAGCATGCCAGTCTTATGTCAATCGTGTAACTCCAATGTTAACGTGGAACAAGTCTTGTTCCCGTTCGTCCCCTTCCGTGGTACCACATGTTTTCTGCAAAGAATGTGGTTTAGTAAGTTGCAAACCTCTCTCCTTGTACACACCAAATAGAGGGGCCGTGATGAGGGTTCCATGGCCGTGGATTAAAGCCCGTCAACCGGTCAGGGGGCATGGGTGTTTCCGGTTGGGACCGATAGGGGAGCACCCCCTAGAGTGCGCAATAGAAATTTGATCCCATGCTATTCGAGGTTGTGGCCTACCCATCTTAAAGTTTTTCTTGAACATTGCCTAGGGTGATTCCTGGCAGCGGAATGTGGAATGGGTGTGTACTGGTTAGATGTGTTTCTTCTAAAATACCATAAACGGAATTAGTCCTTTGTGACTACTGAAATCCGTTGGCTGTGGATTAACAGTTCAAACTCTGCAGAGTCATAACCATTCGAGTAACCGTGTCCATGGTCAAGGATTTTGATCAACATACTAGTGTCAGTCTCCGTATTAGTCTCAGTATCAGTCTCAGTGACAGTATCCGGAGAATGCGCACGAACCGAGAATGGTAAACCCGACTAAATGTTATTCCAGTCGATGCACTAACCGGTTTATTATTATGTACTAAGTATTTCCTTGGGATGATTCAAATTCATGAGCTACTTAAATTCGAATGACGAAATATAAGCCCTTTATGTGATGTCGCTCAGACGTCCGACTGTGGCATTCTTGTTATTTACTTTTGATATGAGCCCTTTATTTGATGTCGCTCAGACATCCTACTGTGGCATTCTTGTTATTTACTTTTGATATAAGCCCTTTATGTGATGTCACTCAGACGTCCGACTGTGGCATCCTTGTTATTTACTTCTGATATAAGCCTTTTATGTGATGTCGGTCAGACGTCCGACTGTGGCATCCTGATTATTTACTTTCATTACAAGCCCTTTTCGAGATGTCGCTTAGACGTCCGACTAAGGCACGTACTGTCATTTACGATTCAGTATAAGCCCTTTATGTGGTGTCGCCCTGACGGCCGACTGCGGCATGTTAATTTAATTTTCCTTTCTGGGCATCGCTTCAGACACCCGATCGGTCATCAGCTTTTATATTGGGATTTCGGGAGGACTACCGCCTAACTTCCTATCATTTATCGCGTAGTGAAATTTTTATTATCAGAGTTTGCATTACTAATCCAGTCATGTGCATCATGTTTGCATTTGTTATATCTTATGTCCAAACTGTCTTGCGAGTACATTCAAAGTACACACCTGGCTTGTTGATTTGGCCAGATGTTGATGAAGGCGATCTTATGGATGAAGAGTTCGATAGCGGGTTTGATGCCTAGAGGAGTCCTAGTCAGTCCCGTGTGATCCTGGAGTTGGTCACTTGTACTTTATACGCTTCCGCCACCCTAATAAAATCATCGAGCCTCACTCCGACGCTTGATGAGCTGTAAGATTTTGGAGTCATGTCACCCACTTCACTGTGACATATCGACCACCACTTTTATTATGAGTCAGTGGTTATGCCACCATACCCTTTGTGTCATATCTGCCTTTATGTATATTATCGGCGTGCTTGTAATAAATTTTTGAGTAGCCTCAGCTCAACCTTGTATAATATTTAGTACTTCTGGATTTCTGTATCAAGGATTTGTCTACTAGTGAGAAGGATTCTTCTATACTGGTCCGATAAAATGGTCGGTTTTTCAATAAATGTTTTATTGGAAAACCGGTCCTGACACATTTGCTTGTGTTCTTGCTTTGGGTAGAGCCGGGAGACGAGTTCGTGATCGAGGAACCCGTTGAGTACGTTTACGAGGATCATGTTTTCGTCTTCTCGGAGAACTTTGCAGGCAAGATGACCATACCCTCAAAATCACTTCTATCTTTGCTTGCTAGTTGCTCGCTCTATCACTTTGCCTATGCTACGATACCTACCATTTGCTTATCATGCCTCCCATATTGCCATGTCAAGCCTCTAACTCACCTTGTCCTAGCAAACCGTTGTTTGGCTATGTTACCGCTTTTGCTCAGCCCCTCTTATAGCGTTGTAGTTGCAGGTGAAGATTGGAGTTTGTTCCTTTTTGGAACATGGATACTTGTTGGGATATCACAATATCTCTTATTTAATTAATGCATCTATATACTTGGTAAAGGGTGGAAGGCTCGGCCTTATTCCTGGTGTTTTGTTCCACTCTTGCCGCCCTAGTTTCTGTCATACCGGTGTTATGTTCCTTGATTTTGCGTTCCTTACATGGTTGGGTTATAATGGGAACCCCTTGACAGTTTGCTTTCAATAAAACTCCTCGAGCAAGGCCCATCCTTGGTTTTACCATTTGCACTAACAACCTACCACCTTCCCCTGGGTTCTGCAGACTCAAGGGTCATCTTTATTTAACCCCCCGGGCCAGTGCTTCTCTAAGTGTTGGTCCGAAACAGAGTCACTTGCGGCGTCACCTCGGGGAAACTTGAGGGCTGGTTTTAGCTATACGTAGCGCTCATCCGGTGTTGCCCTGAGAACGAGATATGTGCAGCTCCGTCAGGATGTCGGCGCATCGGGCGGCTTTGCTGGTTTAGTTTTACCAATGTCGAGATGTCTTGTAACCTGGATTCTGAGTCTGATCGGGCCGTCCTGGGAGAAGGAATATCCTTCGTTGGCTGTGAGAGCTTGTGATGGGCTAAGTTGGGACACCCCTGCAGGGATTTGAACTTTCGAAAGCCGTGCCCGCGGTTATGGGCAGATGGAATTTGTTAGTGTCCGGCTGTAGAAAATCTAAAACTTATCTTAATTAAAATGCATCAACCGAGTGTGTAGCCGTGATGGTCTCTTTCCGGCGGAGTCCGAGAAGTGAACACGGTGTTGGAGTTATGCTTGACGTAAGTAGTCTAGGATCACTTCTTGATCATAGATTCTTGAACGTGCTTTCCCTTCTCTTCTCGCTCTCCTTTGCGTATGTTAGCCACCATATATGCTAGTGCTTGCTGCAGCTCCACCTCACATACCTTTTCCCTACCTATAAGCTTAAATAGTCCTGATCGCGAGGGTGTGAGATTGCTGAGTCCCCGTGACTCACAGATACTTCCAAAACCAGTTTGCACGTGCCGATGATACTATGCAGGCGACGCAACCAAGCTCAAGGAGGAGGTCGATGAAGATCGTGTTCGTTATGTTGTTCTGTTTCCAGTTGATCAGTAGCGGAGCCCAGTTGGGACGATCGGGGATCTGTAGTTTCAGGGGTAGTCTTCTTTTATTTTGGTTCCGTAGTCGGACCTTGATTGTATCTGGATGATGTAATGCTTTATTCATGTATTGTGTGAAGTGGCGATTGTAAGCTAACTATGTATCCCTTTCCTTATTCATTACATGGGTTGTGTGAAGATTACCTCTCTTGCGACATTGCCTACAATGCGGTTATGCCTCTAAGTCGTGCTCCGACACATGGGAGATACAGCCGCATCGTGGGTGTTACAGACCATGGGAGACAAACGTGCTCCCTCGGTAGTAACAATCTCAGTGCACTGTATACAGACAAGAAGAGGTGATCCATCGGAATTAGTAGCCAGCCGCCACTGAGTATATAAGTCCTGCTCGTCCTCATGATCGTGATCATCACCATCGTCATCTCCCCCTTGGTTATAAATTTTTTCAAGTATAGGTGGTGGAATGATCACAGGACCTTGGAAACAGAAGAAGAAGGTTAATTAGTGAAGGGAAACTTGCTAACTGGCATGCATGTGGATGAAACAATTATAATTACGGTGGTAGACAAACATACGGAAACAACGAGGATCCCATGCAAAAACAATGCCATGAGTGGTGGAAGCAAACACAAGATCCTCGTATTTAATTTCATCATAGTACTCATCATCCGTGTACAGAAACTGATTTTTGAGCAATATCCATGGACGAACCATGGAATCAGTAACGATGGCAACAAGCTTGTCGAATATAGCAACAACTTCATAGTTCTCGTAATTCCAAGAGCGGTTGGGAACTGGACAAATTGCTATCTTCCGTAGACGACAGCCACCATGATCGTATTTGAACGTACGTAGATCATATGTGTGCTCAACCTTAGGGCACTCTGAGATTTTGGAAGTGGAATCCGCTGACGATTGTACACATTCACAAGTTCCCACTCGCAATTGTACCCAATATAAACAACCCAATCTTCATTTGCGCCAGCCCAGGCCTTACCCTTAAGCGATGGCATCTTGACATCACATGTATCATTATCAAGTGGCATCAACTTGCACAAGGCAAGGCCTCCTTCATCCGCGCCCATGCAAACAGGCTTATAGAGAAGAAGATAAGGGAGATCAAACCGCTCCTGGACACTTGGGTTCCTTGTAATGATGTTATTAGTTTAGTCGAGAATGTTTTTGAATGAACCTGCCATGCTAGCCGAGGTGATGACATCGCACCGGTCAATGGGTTCCCCCACCACGTCATCTTTCAGATCGGGGCAAGAATAACGAGGTTGTTTCGGGCTTGTTCCCTCCATGGAGAAGACGATCGAACAATGGCAGAAGGAAGGGTGAAGGCAAATGGAGGAGGGAGGAAGAGCGTGTGATAGCAGTTCCAAATCGAGAGGGAAAGGCGAAGAGTCGGTGGACGGTTGTCAGTTTCCCACGGTAAACGAAGAGGTGCCCCGGCCTACACGTCCTTTCAGAAATTGTACAAAAGGACTCGTCGTCATCTCACTGACATGTTGGAACGGGACCACATGTCGTCGAAACATGGTGTGTAATTTCTCATGAAAAATGCGATCTGGCCACGTTGGCCCGAAGTGTCATATTATTTCTGGACTTTATTTTTTTAATGGCATGCCGTTCAGTTTTGAAGCATGAATAATGGGTACTGTTTGCAGAGAAAATATGAACTACTCTACCACTACTCCACCTCTAGTACTAGTAGTATAAAAAAGATATATAGGCTGGAGCTTCAGAGCTTTCTTAATAAGGGCTTCCCACCTGCTTGTCACACTATCACCCTCTCTCCAGATCTAAAAAATACGGCCTCTCTCTCCCTCCTCACTGGTGGTCACAAATCCGTCGGGGAAGAAAAGGACGTGCATCATTGACGCCCTCGTCGTCGGTGAGCGAGGTCACGCACTGACGACAAGGCCGTCCTCGCAGACCTAGCGCTCGCGCGGGATGGCCTCCGTCCCCAAGCTCGGTGCCATAGTGCGTGCGAAGGATCTTTGTTCTATTGCCCCATCTGCCATGTCGCTCATGTGGATCTTTTTCCACTCCACCATCTTCCCAATTTGCTATCGTCTCCTCTACTGGTCACGCAGACGAAAACCTTAATTTGCACTATTAAAGGAAACCCTACTTCATGCAGACTAATCCATGTATGGGTTGAATAAGGAAAGGAAGGGAGACTGTACTGTCCAAGAGAGTAGGCATCGAACCCCCATCTAGGTTGAAAAGGGGAAAATCAGTAGCTAAGGAATGAGTCTCGTGTCTCTTGGTTGAATAAGGGTAGAAAGGCATGACAACACAATAGAGAATGACCAGGTTGATCGGTTTGTTGTATTCACATAGGAAAAAGGTGGCTAAACATTAAAAATGGGACATAATCCACATATGCTGCCTGGATATTTGTTGCTCTGGGCAACCATACCTCCGTCACCACTCTATGCGTCTGTGGAGGTACATCGTACTGGTACGCCCACTGTCCGAATGGGCCTCCCATGCTCTTATTGTCACTTTTTTGCTATTAGTATAACGCCAGCAGTCAAGTCAAGCAATGCTACTGCCAAAGTGATGCCACATTTAACTAATGCCACTCAATCTAATGCCACCGATAAATTTAAGCAATCCCATTTAATGTCACTGGATTATTTCAGGGTTAGCTGTTGATTGTGGATGTATTAAAGATTTTTCAGCTAAGGCATTCTAATGCAGTTGCACAGCCAGTATACCAAAGATGAAACTTGTTACTACCTTCAGATTTTTGCACTGTTAAGGCTTATAGATTACATACCTCACTTTCATGAGATAAGTTAATTTTTTTGTACAGTGTCACCAACATGTCAAGGCGCTGATGTCATTTTATTTTTGTTAAACTGCACAAAAAATTATGAAGACAAGAGGAAAGGTCAAGAGTGGGCACCTCCTCCTCCGGCTGTTCTCTTGGAGGAGGTCTGTATGTTTGTCTCTAATGCCTGTCGACTACATACCTGACATCATGATGTAATGTTAAGTCATTTCCCGAGTTCGAAATTATATTTACCTTGGAGGTACATGGTTTGCAATTTTTTTATACTGTCATTAGTGAATAATGCTAGTTACCTTCAGACTTCTGTATTTGGTTTAATGCTCATGCACAGCTAGTATACCAATGCTGAAACGTGTTACCTTTACATTTTGTATTGTTAATTCTTATAGAAATCTTCCAGTGCCAGAGTTTATTGAAATCTATTCAGTAAAATCATTGTACTGTACCCTGTAATAAAATAACTACTCTACTGTTGCACTAGCCACTGGATTAGTGTATATTTGTAGTATTCGAAATTTGGAATGGTGTTGCATTAGCGTATGGAGATAAATAAAGTGTGGCAAGATTTCCAAGATATGTGCTCAAGAAAACTACTACCTGTTTTTCTAAATACTAGACGTTTGGGTACTTTAAACTGAAGCATGAAAACGTCTTATATTAAGGAACAGAGGGTGTAGAGTTCACTCAGATTATCCTGGTAAAGCTAGTCACACCTTTGTTAAAATTAATGTTCATTATGTTATCGGAGGAGGTCTGTAAGTTTGTCTCTAATGCCTGTCGACTACATACCTGACATCACGATGTAATGTTAAGTCATTTCCTTTTGTACAGTGTCACTGAATTGTCAAGGCGGTGATGGCATTTTATTTTAGTTCAACCGCACAAAATATGCTTAAAAGAAGAGGAAAGGTCAGGAATCGATCATTATTTCAGAAAGAACTATCTATGCCTTTCTGACATCAGCTGCTGTTGCCTTATTTATTCCTTCAAACAGGTAGTTAGAAATAGTCTTGCTACCTTTTCCCATTAATAAATTGGAATGCTTATATTTGTGAGTCTATGCTTCAACTAGTGCCACTTTTATAGTAATCACACTTTCAATATCTATGCAAACAGGGATGCTCGATTTTAGTGGAACTGCACAAAAAGTCCAACTGGTTCAATATTAGGAGCATGTTTTCTTCCAAACCATTATATCCAATTGGTGGCACTATGAGCTGTTCCTTAAGAAGGTACATGGTTTTCTACTATCTTGCTACTCCTTTTGTACTGTCATTAGATAGTAATACTAGTGGTTTGCATGTGAATTTATTGGCAGGGTGGACCTACATTGGAGGTGCAGGACAGGATTCAATGATTGGATGCTCAATTTTGGTTGTATCGATTTCACCTCTTCCATCACTATGAACATGGATATCCTTTGTCCGATGAAGAATATGCGCTATATTTCTGCTTTGAACAAGCAAATCAATTCAGTATGAAATTGTCCAGGGCAAAACATGACTATATCAAATTGTCCAGTGCAAAACATGACAGATGCTAAGCGGAAGAGACATGTTTAAACCGAAAATACAAGGTGGGGTATATGTTTACTAGCTGCTTGATATTTGTGCTGACAGAGATGTTTACCCGTTGCTATTGGCAAACACATAAAGTGACCGCAATTTTGGTTCAACTGCATAAGAGAATAGTATAGTCACTACATGCAGTGCCATTTGAAAAATAGACACAAAAAGATTGGATAGTCACTTCATGGACTGCAGAAAAGTAGTACTATACTATTTATTGGCCAACACTATCTGCTTCATTGCTTTGGTCTGATTATACAATGGGCATCATTTTGCCTAAGTTAAAGTTTGTATTCCGAAAATAGTCTTGCCGTGTGATCGAGAGAAGACCAAATCATATTGCACTGGATGTTCCTCCATCATGTGTGGTTCATTCTCATGGTTCCATCTGTTGGTGAAACCACTTACATTTGCAATAGGAATTGTAGACTTCACAAACAAATTTGTCTTTCCGTCTGTACTGAATGTTGGCCAAGAGAAGCATCCATGTTAGTAGGAAGAACATATGTGTTTTCTAGATCTTTGTTTTTGGAGCTACATATTTGTATATGATCTGTGAATCATTGAGATGCATTAACATGTTGATCTTATGTATGGGAATCATACTAGTTGGTTTTAGTTGTGGCTGATCTTTGCTTTTGGAGCTACATATTTGTATATGATCTGTGAATCATTGAGATGCATTAACAGTTCCTTATATCTGTTCGCTTAGTGTTTACAAGTTACTGATCGATCACTAGCTAGCCTACTAATGCACTCCTGGCAGTTTTAGTTGCGACGCAAGATCTGAAGTGGCAGTTTTTCAAATAAAAATGCCTACCTCTCAAGAAACTGACAAGCTGCTCTGAATAAAATGCCATGCGAATCTGAAGAAACTGCCAGCAAAAACGTTCGCAAATACCTTATCTCCCAGCTAAAGTTCATCAACTAATGCCCTCAGCTGCGACTCATTGCATGCTGCTCCGCGTACTGGCTGCGAGCGATTTTGAGTGCCTGCATGCAGTCGGCCGTAATTAAGGCAGCTAACTGATGTGAAAAAAGATGCGCTCGTTTGAATCCGTGGAATCATTATTGACATTGAGGGAGATGATTTGAGTGCACTCGTTTGACCGTCATTCTGGCGTGCGACCCAGCACGGATGGGACGGGACGGCATAGTCGGAATTTCCGTTTCTCTAGTTTTCCATGGCAAGCTGGCGCGCTAAGCCATGCCTGCTTAATTATGCATTGAATTCCGATGACCGTCGCACTACCTTCCGCCTATAAGTATTGTTTCCCGGCCTTCTATGGTGGCACCGTGACCCAACTCGCCCTATCCTCATAATCCCCCACCGGCTCGACGTTGCTCGCCACTTCCTCCATGCCCCCGCCCGTCCGTGATAGGCGAGGCCGGAGGCGGTGACCGCCGGAACTAGTGTTCGGTTTTTCACCGGAAGGCAGACAGAGGGAGGAGGCATTCTATCGGTCTTTAGATGGCAATGCGGAGATCCAGGACTTGTTGGAGCGCGACCGCCTGGTGGAGGAGCAGGAGTTATTGGAGCGAGACCTCTTGGCGGAGGAGCAGCATATCTCCGATTTGCGCCGCCAATGGGACAGGGAGCAGCAGCACACCGACGCTCTGAGTCGCGAGCAGAGTGCCCGCAACTGGGCCGACTACGTGGAGGCCGGCGCCTGGCAAGTAGCCCTGGAGGCTGTCGGGCACGCACGCGTTCGTCATGCCGATTTTTACTACCAGCTCATCAAGTGGGTTTCCCTCTTAGAAGTCGAAGCATCGGTGGACCATGCCGGCACGGAAAAGGGCCAACGCACGCGAGCAACGCGCCCTATCGCACATTTGGCAAGTCCTAGGTGATGCGGAGGACCCCGGTGCTGGCGTTTAGCGTGTACTGCAGAGGGCAGCCGACATCGTCTAGTTAGCTAAGAGTAAGTTAGTACTTGTACGCTACTAGAGTATTAGTGGGAGTAGATAGTTAACTTGGCTATGATGGTTGTCAACATGGAAGTTCAGTACTCTATATGTGGATCAGATCTGTTACTTTGCTCTGAATGGTGAACTTTCTGTTTGAACGTATGGAATGGGCTGTTATTTTTTTAAATGGGTTGTATTTGTCCTCCACGGGTTTAGAGACTGACTCTTGGGCCTACCAAGTTGAAGCGTACACAATCAGGAGATGATTGTACGTGGAGAGGATGACAGCAGGGACCCGCCAAGGTTATGGCAGTACGCAAGCAAGTGCCTCCTTATTTCAAGGCAATAAAAACATGGCTCCTCCTATTGGATTTCTGACATCTTGGTCCCATGCCATTGTCAACATAGTCAATAAACGAGAGAATTGCACAACGAGCGGCTGACACCAGGGACCTAGCAGCTCGCCCATTTATTTTTGTTTTGGGTTAATTTGATAAATGCCACTCCAAATCTGGTGTTTCTGAAAAATGCCACTGCAATTGCCAAACTTTGAGAAATGCCATTTCATGCCATTTCCAGTGGCATTTTTCGAAGTCTGGAGTGGCGTTTTTCAAAGTTTGCAAATTGCAGTGGCGTTTTCCAAAGTTTGCAAAAATTACAGTGGCATTTTTCAAAGTTTGGAAATTGCAGTGGAATTTTTATGAATCGCCATAATTGGAGTGGCATATATCTAATTTGTTTTTGAGATAGAAGAAGGGTGTCAACTGGGCTATGCGGGGCACTCTGGCTATCTAGACAACCTTCTCTTTTATGTTTACCACAGACCAGCCAAGTTGTTTTTTTTTCTTTCTGAAAATGGCTAGCCCAGTTTTTTTGTGATTTGCCAAGTAAGTCGCTTTTGTCAGGCCTGTTGGGCTGCAAATCTTTCAAGACGAGGAGAGCTTCATTCGGCTGGACGAGAAAATAGCCTATCAGTAATGAGAAATGGGTTTTACATTCTAAAAACACATCAAACCGACAATTAGTTTCAAATTTCTTTTTTTTCATTTTGAGAGTTTAAATTGCATTAATTTTTATGCGTGGACAATTTGTTGGATTTTATATTGATATACATTTATTTTTAAAATCAGTTTGAATGTAACTCGAAATTTCGGGATTAAAAATAGTTCAGACCGCACCGAAAAATGCAAAATTTCGTATAATTTTTAACCGTGGCCACAATATGGGCTGTAATGCTAACAAAAAGAATATGGGCTCCAAAAAAACCTTAAGAATTAGCAAATGGGCTGTAAATTATTAGAAATAATGGGAGATGCGTTGTATGTTGTTTTCCACAGATTTGAGGCTTTCCTAAAAAAAGGTTGATGCACAAGCAGTGATTGTTGGATGTCCATCCAACGGCCGTCGTGCTTCTTCAATCTCTGCTCTTCCTGCTCCAGCCACTCAAACAAGCGCCGGCGGGACTACCTGCTCCCTCCTCCCCACGGCCGGCTGTGCTGCCGCGTAGGCCTCACCGCCCCACCGTACTCCCATCGTTGGCCTAGCCATCCCTCTACTCACTCACACATGCTGTTATTCTCCGGCGACGGCAGACGAACCAGTAAACCCTCGTACAATCATACTCCCCTCCGCGTGGGAAACAACTGCCGAGTCTTTCCTGCCTCCGTGTCGTTCCCTTCCTTGGCCTCGCCGTCGTGCACCGCCCTGGTCCTCTCGGCGCGGCCTAGTCAACGTGGTCAACAACCAACATGCATCTGAAGTGGACTGTACGTGGAGAGGCTGACAGCTGGGTCCACGGCCGCACGCAAGGAAATGCCTCCTTATTACGTGCAAAATAATGATTCCTCCACCTGACATCTGGGACCCACCGAAAGGGCCTCTGTATTTCGCGAAAAAAACGTTACCGCCACTGGCAGCTCGGACCCACCAGCTATATCTTCACACACAAGGAAGTGCGTCCTTATTACGCACAAAAAAATGAATACTCCCCCTGATAGTTGGGACCCAGTATAGTGGTAGGCTGACTTGTGGGCCTAATTAGTTGACGGGGACGGAGGGCTTTGTCAACTTAGTCAATATGCACGATTCTAGCTCCTGTGACCGTACGATGTCCATCAAACAGCCGTAGTGCTTCTTCAACCTCTGGTCTTCTTGCTCCAGCCGCCCTAACCAGCGCCGGTTGTGCCTCGTGCTCCTGCCTCCCGTGGCCGGCTGCGATGCTGCGGATGCCACACCACCCCCTACTACTCCCACCGCTGGCCAGGCGATTCCTCTACTCACCCACACCCCCTGTTATTCTGCAGCGACGGCAGCCTCACACCGCAGTGAACCAGTGAACCCTCATACTCCACTACACGTGGGCATCCACCGCCGCGTCTTCCCCGGCTCTGCGTCGTCCCCTTCCTAGGCCCCGCTGTCATCGACCGCCCTGGTGCTCTCAGCGCGGCGGGGTCAACATGGTCAAGGAATGACTTCCATCAGAAGAGTACTATACGTGGAGAGGCTAACGCTGGGTCCATAGTAGTCGCAAGGAAGTTGTAAGTGCATCTAGTGCCACCCCTAGTTGGTTTTGGAGTATTGACGACAAACCTAGTTGAGGGACTAATGTGTTTGTGAGAATTGCAGGATAACACAGCTAGAAGTCCCTCATTGAGTCGGTTTTCCTACCAGAGATGACCCCTAAAAATGTATGAAGACATTGAAGTCAAAGGTGGTATATGAAGATATTCACATTTGAAGACTATGACAAGAGAAGACACCACATGAAGCCTATGGAGCTCAAAGACTTAGATCTTTCGTAGTTCTTTTTCTTTTGTGTTGAGTCATAGGAACCACCGTACTGTTAAGTGGGGTCCAAAAGAACCAGTCAGACTGACTGAAGTGATGCCTAACCAAAAACCTATGTCTTCGAGTGAAGACTATGAGAGCGAATCTTGTCCAGAGTCGGACAAGTCAGCTTTGCTTGTGGCCCAAGTAAAGTTGCCGTGTGAGTTTGAAATCTGACCGTTGGAACACGTGTCAGTTCCTTAGTGACCCAGGGTCATTTCGGACAAATCAAGTCGGGTTGCCAAGTGGCTATAAATAGCCCACCCCCCACAACCATAAACGGTTGGCTGCTCAGATTGAGAGTACGGCTTTTGTCGTTTGAGAGCAACCCACCTCGAAGCCTTTGAGAGAGAATTCCTTGCGAGGATAAAGCCCTAACCACCCAGAGCCAGAGAGAATTGGGCATCACTTAAGTCTGCTTGTTTGTGTGATCTGAAGACTTATTACACTTGAGGACTGTGCATCCTCCAGCCGGTTAGGCATCCCGCTCTGAGCATCCAAGAGACGTTGTGGATTGCCGGTGAATGAAGTCTTTGAAGGTTTGGGAGTCTACCTTGAAGACTTACCAGAGTGATTGGGCGAGGTCTGTGTGACCTTCGCTCAAGGGGAATACGGTGAGGACTGGGTGTCCCGAGTTGCGTGTTCAGGACTGGGTGTCCGGGACTGTGTGTCCTAAGGTTTAAATACCTAGCCACCCCAACCAGACGTACAGTTGTCACAACAACTGCAACTGGTCCAACAAATCATTTTCTTCAACGAGTCACTACCAGAAAAAGGGCTATAGATGGGATTGACACTAATGGCGCACCAGACAAGCGGTGCGCCTTTAGTATATACTAATGGCGCACCACCTTCTGATACGCCATTAGAGTTGAAACTACTAATGGCGCACCTGGCCCAGGGTGCGCCATTAGTATCAATTTTTTTTGAACTAGTGCGTCTGTCCAAACATATTAATGGCGCATCCAGACACAGTGCGCCATTACTAGTTGTAACTAGTAATGGCACACCTGTCGGAAAGTGCGCCACTAATGTTGTTTTTTTATTATATTTTTTATTCCTTTTTTTGCAAAACTACTAATGGCGCACTGTTCCACCGTGCGCCATTACTAGTTTAAACTAGTAATGGCGCACTTTGGAACAGTGCGCCATTAGTATGTTTTTTTTTTGCAAAACTACTAATGGCGCACCACCAGAAGGTGCGCCATTAGTAACCTGGATTACTAATGGCGCATTTAGAGTTGGTGCGCCATTAGTAAGTGGGCAGCAACAAGATATTTTGGACAGCCTCTCCTACCCACACTCACTTTCTCCCCACTTCATTCTCTCCTCCTCCTTGTCTCAGGTGCCTCCTCTTTTTCACCTCATTTCCACCATAGATTCATTCAATTTAAGTGGTTAAATTACCTTGTTTTGATAGGTAAGTAAGGGGGAAGCTATATTTATGTTGTTCTCCCTACAACAATGTGCACATGCACTTTTTATGGCCTAGCTAGATCTATGTATGTTCATGGTGTTGCATATGTTTGTGGTGTTGCATATGTGTTTGTGTTTGGAGGTGTACCGGTACTTGAAATGCGATAGTTGCCAATATTTTGCCGGAATGTTGATTCATTTCCGTTTCGGCGAGAATTTTGGCATTAAGCATTCTTTTTGGTCCTATTTTTAGGGAAAGTCATGCCAATTTTTTTCTTGGTTCTAAAATATCGTTTTGCTCTACCCCGCAGGCGACCATGGTCCGCACGATGACCGAAGGCATCGTGAATAGGTTTTTGAGGTCCGCGAAGGCCGAGATGCTTCAAAAGAACGAGACGGAGATAAGATGTCCGTGTCGAAGATGCAAGCTGAAGAGCCTTATTGCGGACCCGGATTCCGGGCAGGTGCGGGACCACGTGCTCTTGCGTGGTTTCATGGATGGCTATCGGTGGCAAGGTGATGAAGATGACTACGAAGTCGTCCATGGGGGCCGGGCAAGAAATGAGGAAGGGCAGCAAGACAACCACCGCGGCTCGGGCGGGCGAGAAGACGAAGAATCCCCAGGAGATGATCATGACGGTGATGCTGTACACAGTCATCATGTAGAAGATGCAGGACATGATGATGAGGAAGATGCCGGAGCAGACGACGGGCATGATCATGAAGATGATGATGCCGGCGGAGCAGATGACGCTGGACCATCGATGGGCTGGGTGCAGGACCCTCATATTCAAGAGCTGCTTCTCAAGCAGACGGATAACGCAAGAGCTGTCGCCCGAGAGAAAGCCAAGATGGATCAACTTGAGTTAGACGCGGTTACTCCATTGTATGAAGGATGCAGGCCCGAGGATACCTGCCTGAAAGTAACGCTCACGGCTCTGGAGATGAAGGTAAAACACAAAATGACCGACGCATGCTTCGACGAGAACATGTCATTCTGGAACGAACGTCTTCCCAAGGGGAACAAGTGCCCGACCAGTTTGGAGGAGGCGAAGAAAATCGTCTGTCCTCTGGATTTACCGCACGTGAAATACCAAGTGTGCATGAACAATTGCATCATTTATCGGGACGAGCACGCGGAGTCTACCATATGTCCGGTGTGCGGCGTCACTCGATACAAGAAGAGGAAGAAAGCTCCTCGAAAAGTGGTGTGGTACTTTCCGATCACTCCTCGTCTGCAGCGGTATTTCGCGGACCCTAAGGTAGCAAAGCTCCTGCGTTGGCACGCGGATAGGGAGGAGAAGAAGCGAGAAGATGACGCAAATGATCCGGAGATAGATAAAAAAGAAAAGATGCTGAGTCACCCTAAGGATGCGAGCCAGTGGCAAGCGTTGAACTTCGAATACCCAGAATTTGGGAAGGATCCAAGGAACATTGTGCTGTGCGCGAGCACCGATGGAGTCAATCTGTTTGGCAGCCAGAGAAGCACACATAGCACCTGGCCTGTGTTTGTGTGGATGTACAACCTTCCCCCCTGGTTGTGCATGAAGAGGAAGTACATTCACATGAGTATGCTAATTGAAGGGCCGAAACAACCAGGGAACGACATCAATCTGTATCTGGGGCTGCTGAAGGAGGAGCTAGACACACTGTGGAAAACGCCAGCCAATACGTGGGACGCCGCAGAGAAAGAATATTTCCCTATGAGAGCCGCACTGCTCACGACGGTGCACGACTATCTCGGTTACGGATATCTCGCGGGGCAGGTAGTCCACGGATTTTCTGGATGCGTAAGGTGCATGGATGACACAACGTATCGCCAGCTAGATAGAGATCCCGGGTCTTCGAAAACCGTGTTCATGGGACATCGAAGGTGGCTTCGCGATGATGACCCGTGGAGGAAACGCAAGGATCTGTTCGATGGTGAAACCGAACCCCGAAAACGCCCGTGTACGAGGAGCGGCGAGGAAATAGACAAGCTGTTGAAAAATTGGAAAGACTGCCCACTGCCGGGAAAGAAGCAAAAGGCGCCAGAGCCGGGAAAGAAGCGAAAGGCGCCAGAGCCGCTGTTGAAGGTATGCAAAACGAGGTCTGTTTTTTGGGACTTGCCGTACTGGAAGATCCACCGTGTGCCTCACAGCCTTGATGTCATGCATATCACGAAGAACGTGTGCGAGAGTCTGCTTGGTACCCTGCTCAACATGCCAGAGAGTACCAAAGATGGGCCGAAAGCAAGGGCAGACTTGAAATCAATGGGCATCAGGCAGGAGCTTCAAGCTATATATGATGATGATGATGATGATGATGATGATGATGATGATGAGGCGAAGCAGGACACAGAAAGTCGCCGCAAAGGCAAAAAGGCCAAGAAGACCAGAAATGACTACCCTCCCGCGTGCTTCACTCTAAGTCAGGAGGAGATCGAGCAGTTTTTCACCTGCCTCCTAGGAGTAAAACTTCCTTATGGTTACGCGGGGAAGATAAGCAGATACCTAGACCCAGCGAAGCAGAAGTTCAGCGGGATGAAGTCTCACGACTGTCACGTGCTGATGACGTAGATACTTCCAGTTGCAATCCGTGGGATCATGGACGCGCACGTCCGTGAAACGCTATTTGGCCTATGCAACTTTTTCGACGTCATCTCTCGGAAGTCGATTGGCGTGAGGCAACTCAGAAGGCTACAGGAAGAGATCGTGGTGATACTATGCGAGCTTGAGATGTACTTCCCGCCCGCATTCTTCGACGTTATGGTGCATCTGCTGGTCCATATAGTGGAGGATATCATCCAACTCGGGCCGACGTTCCTGCACAGCATGATGCCATTCGAAAGGATGAATGGTGTCATCAAAGGATACGTTCGCAACATGTCATGTCCAGAGGGAAGCATAGCCAGGGGCTTTCTGACCGAAGAGTGCATCTCCTACTGCACGAATTATCTAGGCATCGAGAACCCCGTTGGTCTGCCCGTCAACAGGCACCTCGGCAGGCTCGCTGGATGGGGTCACCATGAGGGTCGCCGAGAAATGCATGTCGACTTCGAGGGTCGACTCGCCGACTTTGAAAGAGCAAACCTAGTCGCGCTACAACACATAGATGTGGTCGATCCTTGGGTGGTAGAGCACAAAACCTTTATTAAGAAGACGTACAATGACCGAGGCCAACAGAGGATGGACGGAGATATACTCAAAGAGCACAACTCAGGTTTCACGCATTGGTTCAAGCAGAAGCTTCTGTCGTACCCTTTACATGAGGATTCTTCCGCGGAAGAACAACTCATATTCGCCTTGTCACAGGGCGCCGAGCACAACCTGATGACCTATGAGGCATACGATATCAACGGCTACACATTCTACACCGAGGCCAAGGACACGAAGAGCGATGGTTATCAGAACTCCGAGGTAACGATGGAATCCTACACCGGTAACGACAAGGACAGATACTACGGAAGGATCGAGGAGATCTGGGAGCTGAGCTACGCTGGAGAGAAGGTCGCGATGTTCCGTGTCAGATGGGCCAAGACCGTCCTAAAACAAGAATGGTATTTCACCACCATGGTTATACCCGAAGCCAAATCCAAGACCGCGGGCGCAAACGTCACCGCGAAAAATAAGCCATGGGTACTGGCTTCCCAAGTGGACCAATGCTTCTTCATTACCGACCCGTCAAAGCCCAGTCGTGTTGTCGTGAGGAGAGGCAAAAGGAAGATCATCGGAATGGATGGAGTAGCCAATGAGCAAGACTTCGACAAGTACGGCGACCCGAGGATCGAACATGATCACGATGATGAAGTAGCAGCATACACCACAAGAAGAAGCAGGACCACCCTACCTAAAGGACGTCCGTTCCACAGAAGAACTCCATTTGCGAAAAAGAAGGGCAAGAAGATTGTGAACAGATAGCTAGCTAAGATCGATTGTATTTAAATCGTAGCCTTCATTTCTCGATTGTATTTCATGGGCACTTTTGAACTATCATGAATATTTTTAAATTTCATGGACACTCGATCTCGATCCCCCTCCATCTCGATCGCTATCCCACCTCGCCAGATCCGGTCCCCCTCGCCGCCGAGCACCCCCCGGTCCACCGGCCGCCGCCGACCCACCGGACCCTCGATTCCCCTACTCAACCGCCGCCGCCGACCCCCCGCACCCCTCCCCTACTCAACCGCCACCGCCGACCCCCCGCACCCCTCCCCTACTCAACCGCCGCCGTCGACCCCCCGCACCCTGTGCACCCTCCCCCGCTCCACCGGCATTACTGTTTGATGATATTTTTAAAAAAATTATTACTGTCTTATAAAAAAAATATTACTGTTATGATTTAAACAAGTTTGAACATATTTAAACACAAATAAGTATCAAACAGCATTTTAAATGCATAAAAAAATTGTGGAGCCTGGGAATCGAACCCAGGACCTCCTGGTGTGAGAACTAGCTGCTGACCAGTTGAGCTAGTAGAGGGAACTTGGTGTGGATCAGGTCAGGTGGAAAATAACCTGTTGGCTCGAGCAGAAATCAAAAAAAAAAACTAATGGCGCACCAGGGTGAGGTGCGCCATTAGTATGGATGTACTTATGGCGCACCGGGGGGTGGTGCGCCATTAGTATTGTGCCGCCCCCATCCATATTTCCTCCCCGGCCCAAACCTATCCCCTCTCTCTCCCTCGCCCTCGCCCTCGATCCCCTTCCCCTCTCCTCTCCTGATGCCGCTGCCCCGCCGCCTCGACGCCGCCCCGACGCCGCGACGCCGCCCCGTCGTCCTCGTCTCCTCCCAAACGCGATCTGGATCGAGGCTCCTTGCCCCTGCGCCCATCGCCGGTGCCCCGTCGTCCCTGTCGCCCGTCTCCAACCACTACCGCCTGAGGCCCCGACGTCGGCGCCGCTCTCCCCGTCAACCCACCTCGTTGGACGCCATCGCCCCGCCGCCCTCGTCGCCGGTGGCCCGGACGCCGCCCCGTCCACACCACCATCGCCGGAGCACCACCACCACCCGGACCTAGTCGCCTCCTCCCCTGCGTCGTCGTCCCTGACATCCTCCCCGCGCCCCACTGCCCTATCCCTACGGCCCCCGTGAGCTCCCCCTCCTCCTCTCCCCTCTCCCCCTCGCGCACACGCGCTTACGTCGTTTCGAGGTAGTTGGTTTGGAAGTAGTACGAAAGTATTATTCCAATCTGTGGCTGCCTTTTTGGGTTAGTTTTTGTTCGTTCCTCGCAGTTCAGATTGTCGTATTGGTGCATCTGTCAGTCAAGCGCGCGCTGCTGACCAGTTGATCATCGGAACATAAACATCAACCAACTACCTAAGGCATTAACCATACCTGACAACGAACTATACAGATTTTTTTGTTAAGCTTTCAGTGCCACTAGCATGTAACGAACTATACAGATTGTGTAGTTATTTTGTCATCTTCCTTTAGTACTGGGCCATGGGGGAATACCAGAAGAAGCAAACAAACGTTATGTATCCTCCTTAGTAAGAAGGAAGCAATGGCCACTTTCACTTGAACAACAATTGAAGGCAGTCTGATATGTTGGACTTGCCATGTGCTGTGTAGTTTAGCTCCATTATTGTTCTCATATGTTGCCACCTTTTTTTGGGGTAGTTTTTGTTTGGAGATTGCAATTGGAATTGTTGTATTTGGTGCATCTGTCAGTCAACTGCTGCTGACCAGTTGATCATCGTAACTTAAATCATCAACCAACTATGCAAGGGAATTAACCAGATTTGACAATGTTTAATCACAACTATTTTAAAGCTTTTTCAGTACAACATGGGTCCACAATTGGCACAGATTCTGTTATTGAAGTTTCATGCTTCCATTTATCAATAGAATTCCGGTTCTGTTTTGAAAGTTGGCGACACAGAAGATGCATCAGCGTCTTGCTTCCATGCTTAGTTTTTTTATCCATTCTCAGTTTTCTATCTGTCATACCAATATTAGTTATGTAGAGTTCTCATCTTATGTAATGTTCAACTCTGACTAAACAGGTTCTGCAAACGGTCTTTTACTGCACTTGACTGAAGAAGTAGGTGTCTGCTATATCCTGCACTTGAGGTGAGTTGTGTTCTCAGGTTTACATTGCAATGGGCACTCTTCTTGTAAACACAAATTCAGATTTATATACTATATGCTGGCATGACTATTTTTATTAGGCAGGACAGTGCAGTAGTTGATGTATCTTGGGTTAATATTAACCTAACTATTCATTTTCCTTAGGTTAATATTAAAATGTCCAGTGTATATATATTTGAAAATGATTGCTGCTAGATGTTAATTTGCTGGTACTAGCTAGAATTTGGCACTGAAAAGCAAAAGCAAGCTGCATATATTGTTTCACCTCTTCACATGCCAATGTATTTTCCATGTTGTGATGGAGGCCTTTTTTGCCTTGTCCACCCGAGAGGCCCTTGAGTTTGCTGGAATGTCGATTAACTTCCGTTCTGGCAAATTCGGGTACTCCATATGTCCTATTTTCAGCAAAGGTCATGCTGAAATTTTCCGTGAATTTTAGCATGACTTTGCTAAAAATAGGACATATGGGGTACTTGTGACTAATGCATGGGCCGGGGTATCTTAGTAGTTAATTAAGTAGGATCAAGTGCCCCGGCGTACTTGTGACTAATGCATGGCTTTTAGGGTGCCTCAGTGTCGATAAAAACCGAAATGATGAAAGTTTAGGCTTTTAGGGTGCCTCGGCGTCGAAAAACCCTCAATGATAAAAGCTTAGCTTTTAGGATGCCTCGGTGTCGACAAACCCTGAATGATGAGACCATGATCTTGTTCCTTGACAATAACCAACTTTTTGACCAAACTTTGTTCCTATTTAGAGAGAAACATGGCCAACAACGATGAGGCCGGGGGTTCGGGCGACAAGGCATTCTGGGAGCTGTCCCAGGAGATGGAGGAACAACCTCACTTGTATGAGGACGCCGCCTTCCCCACCGCTCCTGAGACCACTGATGGTGCCGCCGAGGATGACCCCACTGATGCCACCACTGATGGTGCCGCCGAGGATGCCACCACTGATGATGGCGGCGCACGCACAGATGGCAGCCAACCGAAGAGGCAACGGAAGGACTGGCGCCCGACCATGCTCCGCACCCTCAAGGAGGAAGTTACTGAAGTGGACTCCGACGGGAATCCAACGGCGCCCGAACGAATAGTCAAGGGGTACTCGCTTCAGCTCGGGTGCATTCTCCGGAGCACCGTCTCGATCCTGACCGAGGGAATTTGTGCAACCTCCTCTTCACGAAGCTGCACGAACGATACAAGTTCCACGCTGAATTTGAAAACACAAGCCTCAAAGGGAATAAAGTGAACAATGCTGCCCTCACGAAGATGAGCAAGGCCCTGTCTACTTGGAAAAGCAATGTGAAGAGAAGGATCGAGAAAGGTGAGAGTTATGAGAAGATCAAGGAGAAAAATCCTTCGATCACCGAAGATGACTACAACGACTTCAAGATCAATTGCTCGAGCACCGCAAACTTCGAATCAAGTCAGTGGGGAAAAGAAATGCGGGAGCTGAACTTAGGGGAACACACACTCGGTCCCAGCGGTTACATAGTGGCGGAGCCTATATGGGACAAGGAGGAGGCGGACCGTGCCGAGCAAGGCCTACCGCCCCTCTTCGATAAATACGGTGACAAGCAGACCAGGAACTTTGTCAGGGCCCGGTACAAGAAGGACCCGAAAACAAAGGAGCTTACCACGGATCTGAAGACCAGGGCGCTTGAGCTTGTTCTGGTAAGGAATACACCCCCGCGTAATTAGCTCCATATGGTTGCATTCTAATTAATGAAGCCAAATTTCTAAATGGTTCACATTCCTTCCGCAGGCGACTGAAAGCAGTAGCGCGGGGTCGACTAAGAGCAACCCTTGGGACACCACTCTAAATAGGGCGTTGAATGTAATGAAGAACAAGGATAAGCTCAGTAAGCCGACGTCAGCTGGTCGTGTGGCCGGCAAAGGTTTGTCGACAAAATGGTCGTCATACTATAACACTGGTGGGCGAAAGGAGAAAAAGAACAGGTCGGAAAGCCAGGCGCGCGAGGTTCAAGAACTCAAGGCACAGGTGGCGCGGATTCCGGAGATTGTCCAAGAGCAAGTGCAACAACAACTCGGAGCGACGATCACCACCATTGTGCCTACCTTGATCCAGGGGTTGAGTGCGTGGATTGCGGGCGGCCAACAGGGGCCGCCCCCGATCCTAGCTTCACGGCCAGCAACTCGCAGAACGCGATGGCGGGGCCATTGGTGTCTCCGGCGGAGGCGGCATTGGTGTCTCCGACGCCGGCACGGGAGCTTAATGCACCCGGGTGTACGCCGGCCGGCACCTCTGCAGCAAGCGGCCCCTCCGTCAACTGCACGCCCGCCGTTGGTGGTGCCTCGACATTAGCTGAGCTCGACGCCATCATCACGGTAACTAATTAAGCCTCTCTCGGCCGAGGACTTCATCTCCTTGCCTTTGACTGGGCATCCCTGACGCCCTACATGTTTTCGCAGGGCGCCGCCGATGTTCCGTGCACTCTCCTGCACTTCGTGAACAACGAGTTGGTCGATGTCGCCAAGGGCAAAATCGTTCAACCGGGCAACCCCTTGTTCCACGGTACCCAGATGCCACCCAACTTGTTTAGGGTTCAACTGGTTCGGGTGCTGCCAGGCTGCGATGAGTTGTTACCTCCGATTCGACCCGTCGGTGCCGACGATGATGACGTGATGACCCTCAGCGCCTGCCTGAGCTGGCCCCTGCTTTGGCCAAAGAGCCAGATTCGTTTGGGGGCGGGGGACACCACCCCAAACACAACACCGCCAGTCGTGCAGGCGCCAAGTCGGCCCCATGGCAAGACCGCCGCAACCGTGCCGGACATCCCTATGCCACTGGATCCAAACATGCATATGGCACAGGATCAGAACGACGACGACGATGATACATTTGGCAACGTCGATCAGTACTTTGCCGATCATGGGTACGGTGGCGACTTCATGGGGCCTCCTTCTGAAGAACCCAACCCAGCAAAAGATGTGCGCGATCTAGCTGGTACCGCAGTTCAGCTCTCAGGAGACGCCTCCAGCTGCCGACTTCACCGAGCCTCAGATAGGCGAGGTGCAAAATATTATCAGCCCCAACACACTCAAGAGGCGGTCTATGAGGAGAACTCGGTCCCATTACAGGAGAAGAAGAAGGCACGCAAAAGAAAGACTAACAAGGGTGCGGGCCAGCCGGCACCGAGTACGATCCGTGCTCAGGACGGGCCACCTTCACCTGAGGATTTAATGAGGAGGCTGCATGTGGCGGGTAGGCCGATGCTACCGAGAAATATGCTCGATGCTGCAACGGTGCTATGCGGAGTCTGCATGACAATGTTCTTTCTTTGGAGAAGCGGCGTCTCACAGAGAAGGATGTGGCATACCCGGTTTTCACAGCCAAGGTGCCAGAGGGCAAGGGCTTTGTGGATAACTCCATCGAGGGTACGATCGTCCTGCGGTTTGATGACATCCACGCTATGTTGAACCTTCATTCGCTGCACTACACCTTCGTTCGGCTATTTTCGCTGAGTATGGAGATGCGGATCATTCACAACAAGACCCCGGACATCGTGATAGTCGACCCCTTCTACATGCGTGCCAAGATCTTGGGCAGCGCTGGGGACCGGCAAGTCGCGAGTTCTTACCTCGAAGGCATCATTCTGGCAAACCAAGATAAGGATAACTTCCTCGTGCCTTACTTTCCCGAGTAAGTCCTCCCCTCAACCGCCCCATAACATATGAATTCTTAGATTTCGATCGTTTTTCTTTTAACATTCCGTGTTTTCTGCAGTGACACACATTGCACGCTCATCCTCCTAAGCCCCAAATGTTCCATGGCCACGTATTTCGACCCGGACCGTCATTCGAACGTAGACTACACAAATGTCAAGAAGGTTCTTGATGATGTTCTCCCCGGCTACGCCAAATCTGGAGGCACCTTCACCAGGCCTATTCGTAAGTACAACAAGCACGTGTTCTCCCACAATACGATGTTCTGCTGCGTCAAGCAGCCGCCTGGCGGTCAGAAGGGTGCCTACTATGCCATCCATCACATGCGGGTGATCGTACGGGACCATCATCAACTTCTGCTACCGAGTAAACTCAAAGATTGGGCCGCGAGTGTGTCGGCAATCCAGGACGCGGACATCAGACAAGAATTCTTTCGCATCCAGTCGGAGTTTGCGGAAATCATCCATCAAGATGTCCTTCATACCTCGGGGCAGTTCTACCTCATAAATCAACCGTCCAACAGTGACATCGATACAATGCTACAAATGCAGACTCCCACGATAGACGGCGGCTTCATCCACGCTCTGGTCCCTTGAGTCAAGTTGAAAGTAGTGATGCTGTGTCTAGTTCTGAAACATCGATTGGCTCATGTTGTAACTAAACTTTAATGAACTTGTAGTATGTCTCTTTGGTTTCGAGAGTCGTTCAACTTAGATGTAATCGATGCTATTAATGTCTTGCTTTTCTCTTCCGATCATTCTGTTGCATACTTATATATTGCTTATGTATTGTCTGTGAATTGGTACTAACGTTTCGTTTGGTTAGTGCATAGCGATGCCGTCGTATGTCGTGTACAAGGGTAAGGTTCCCGGAGTCTACGACGACTGGGAAGAGTGTCGGAGACAGGTTCACCGATTCAGCGGTAACAATTACAAAGGGTACACCACTAGGGCCGAGGCCGAATCTAGATACGCCCGCTATCTAGCGGGAGAGGGGAGGGAGCGTTGGAGTAACCGGATGAAGACAAGTTTCATCGTGATGATGCTCATCGTGATGACCGTAGCTCTCTTCTATGTGATGGTAGTTTAGATGATCGATATCGACTTGTAATGTGAAGACAAACTCGCTACTCGCGGTCTCGAGACTTGTAATATAATGTTCTATCTTTGTTCGGTCTTTTCAATTCGGAGACTAATATGATGAATTGTATTCGGAGATTAATATGATGAATTGTATTCAGAGACTAATCTTCTATTGTATTCGATGAATCTGTTGTTGATGTGTGCTGTGTATATTTTGTCCAATTATACATTTTGTAACCTGTGCAAAAAATAGAAAATAAAAAAATAAAAAAACCTAATATTCATACTAATGGCGCATCACATCGCAGTGCGCCATTAGTATGCCAAAAGATACTAATGGCGCATCATTGAACAGTGCGCCATTAGTATCCCGAAGTTACTAATGGCGCATCTTGTTGTTGTGCGCCATTAGTATGCCAAAGCACCTGGGTATACATGGCCCCCTGGGAGGCATACTAATGGCGCACTGTTGTATATACTAATGGCGCATCTGAGGTCCGCCATTAGTATACCAGATACTAATGGCGCACTAGTGGTGCGCCATTAGTAAAATATACTAATGGCGTGGCACTAATGGCGCACCACTAATGCGCCATTAATGGCCAAATTAGGTGCGCCATTAGTAGGCCTTTTCCTAGTAGTGAGTCACTGGTTTCATCTTCCCTTCCCTTTACTTACTGTTGCTCCTTGTGAAGTCATTGTATGTTTGCACTATCTTTTGTCTTCACTGAGTGACTGCATGCTCTGTATGGCTTCATAATATCTTCCTACCTGATCCTTACTACATTGCTGCTATTAAGTCATTGTGCTTTCACTTCATTGAACACTTGACTATGGCTTGCCTAGTGTAGTCTACCTTCCGCTGCATGGTAATAGGTTTATTTCTATTGTTTGTCTTCATAACTTCCACGTTTTGAAGACTTCCATAAAAATCGCCTATTCACCCCCCTCTAGTCGATATAACACACTTTCAATTAGTATCAGAGCAAGGTGCTCCCTTGTTCTGTGTGATTCGGTTTAACCACCTGGAGTTTTAGCTATGTCGACTGCAGGGATAATTAAAGTCTCCGCTGCGTGCCCCGTCTTCGATGGAACTGAATATCCCTACTGGAAGAATAAGATGTGCATGCATCTTGAAGCCATTGATGTCGACCTATGGTATGTTGTTGAAAATGGAGTTCGCAAGGCTAGAGAAGGTGTCACTGCTGCTGACATCTACAAATTTGTTCAACTGGACTCTACTGCCAAGAATATGATCTGTGGTCACCTGATCAAAGGACGGTATGGCCGTGTGAGTGCTTTGAAGACATCTAAGCTAGTCTGGGACTGGCTCTCCAAGGTCAATGAAGGCATCTCAATCCAGAGAGATCAGAGAATCAGTGTCCTTCGCAACCTCTTCAACCGCTTCAAGCGAAATGACAATGAGAATGTCCAGCACACTTTTGACCGACTTACTGACATCACAAATGAGCTTCAAGCCCTCGGCGCTACTGAGATCACCAAACATGAAGTCGTCAAGACACTACTGAGATCACTTGATAGTTCGTTTGACATCCTAGCCCTGATGATTCAAGAACGTCCTGATTTCAAGACACTCGATCCATCTGACATACTTGAGAGGCTCAACACACATGAGTTTCAGCTTTCTGAAAAAAGAGATATCTACGGTCCAAACTATGGGAGAACTCGTGCCTTGAAGGAAAAAGCTGTCTCCTCATCTGAAGAAGAGTCTGACAGCAGTTCTGATGATCCTGAAGACATTGGAAGAGAACTTGCTATGCTTGTGAAGAAGTTCCAAAAATTCACCAAGAAGAAAGGCTTCAGAAAGTCTTCCCGATCAAGCTCAAGGAATGATGAAGCTTCTGCTCACGACTACAAGAAGAAAACATGTCACAAGTGCAAGAAACCTGGCCAGTTCATCTCTGAGTGTCCACAGTGGGACAATGAGAACAAAAAGAAGAAGAAGAGCAAGGAATATGACTCTGACGACAAGAAGAAGAAGAAATACTCAAAGTCTTCGTCCAAGTCTTCCTCAAAGTCTTCATCACACAAGAAGAGCTCATCTGGCAAGGCACGTGTGTTTGTTGGCAAGGAAATGGACTCGGAGGAGGAGTCCGCTTGTGAGGAGGTGGAGGTGGAGTCTAAGGAGGAGTCTGATTCAGACGTCACAAGTCTGGCTACAACATACATTGCCAAGTCCATCTTCAATACTGAAGACAATGACGTCATCACCGACACCGATGCAAATGACAAGGACTACTCCGCTTCTACCTACTGCTTCATGGCTCGCGGTGCCAAGGTAAACACACACACTACTCACTATCAAACATCTAGTGACGATGACTCTGATTGTGATTCAAAACCCAGCTACAAAACACTTGCTAAAATTGCAACTGAACAGCAGAAAGCTATGGAACATATTCAAAAACTGTTCGACAGAAGCGATGATCTGTTAGGTGCTGAAATGACTCGATCTAAATCCTTAATTGAAGACATAAAAAATCTTCATGTTAAGTATCAGGAACTTGAAAGTCGTCATGAAACTCTCTCAACAACTCATGAAAAGCTTTCCTATGATTATCTTCAATGGAAGCAAGATCTTGAGAAATTGAGAGCGGTTCATGAAGATCTTCAAAAGGAAAACGAGTCACTTCACTCCAAACAGATCAGTCCCGCTCAGGAAGGATTTGAACCACCATGTCTTAAATGCATTGAGCATGATAATGCTACTTCTTTTGCTGAATGTTCTACTGCTACTACTGTTGCAATATCTTCAACTGTTGATGTGGTAACTAACCCCTCTGCTGAGGATACCACTGCTATTGCTGATGAGAATGCTAGGTTGAAGACATTGCTTGAAACAGGGATGTACAAAAGTCTGAACCAAAACCCGAGGAAAGAGGGTGTTGGGTTCGTAAGGAAAATGAATGCTGATGGCTCTTACTGGAAACCTGAGCAGTACCCCAAAACCATGTGGGTTGCTGCAAAGGAACCTTCAGCAGACCCATCCAATCTATCTGGCTTCACCTGTGCTAACCCCATTATCATTGATGAATCCTTTTATGCAAACTATATACTGTTTAAGAATCAGAATGGTGAAGTGTTTGCCAGGTACATTGGTACTAACTGCAGGAATGGACCGCCTATGAAGAAGATCTGGGTTCCGAAAAGGTGTCTGGAGAATCTTCCTATGAATGTCATCATGACACCTCACGTGAAGAAGACAAACCTCAGACCAAAGGCTTCATACGGTCCAAAGGCTTCATACAGACAGAGGACTCACCTGAGTCGCACTAATGCAAATGTTTTGCAGGGAAACCATACTCAGGCATATGAATATGAGAGCGGTTCATCAAACCGCCATGTTCATAAGACCAAGAACTATTCTTCTTATTCTTATGAGTACTATTGTCCGCCTGCAAGACTGTTTGCTAGGGCTCCAAAGCCAAAATTCTCAAATGCTGCACTTAGACTTATTGCTTCTCAGCCACCCTTGAAGATGTGGGTGGCTAAGAAAGCTTAACTCTCTTTTGCAGGGAAAGTTCTCAAGTAGAAAACCAAAATCGTCTGACGCCATTGCTGGGGACCTTAAACATCTTTTAGGGCGCAAGATCGAATGCCCGAATGGTCTTACTATGTACTTCATTCCTGAATCGCTTGCTACTCTCCCTATTAGTCCTAATCTGGATCTAAGCTTTCATAACCCATTGGTTCGTCAAATGTTTTTGCTTCACAATGCTCTTGGTGAAGCCTATCCCCCTAACTGCACTGTAGGGTACGACACCAGCGTCTTCAGAATGGATTATTGATAATGGGTGTACAAATCACATGACTGGCAAAAGAAGTCTTCTTATGGACTCAACCTTATGTCCATCCGACAAGAGCCACATCACATTTGCTGACACTGGTAAAAGTAAGGTAGTGGGTCTAGGTAGAGTTGCAATCTCTGTCTCAATGCTTTGCGATTTGAACATGATCGTAATATTTGGAAAATATCTTTGCCTTGTACTAATGGAATCTGACAAGTCTCTATTGTTTGAAGGGTATCGAAAAGATGATCTGTACGTAGTAGATTTCTCAGCAGGACCACAACTTGCCGTATGTCTTCTAGCAAAAGCTTCGGAATGCTAGCTCTGGCATCGGAGGCTTGGGCATGCTGGCATGAGGAACCTCCACACCCTTGCGAAGAAGAAGCATGTCATAGGCATCGAGGGCGTCAAGATCAAGAAAGACCACTTATGCGGTGCCTGTGAAGCAGGGAAGATGACGAGGGCCAAACATCCTTCGAAGACAATCATGACCACTACTCGACCCTTCGAATTGCTTCACATGGATCTTTTCGGTCTCACTCATTACTCAACTCTTACTACTACTGCGTGCCTCTATGGCTTCATTATTGTTGATGATTACTCTAGATACACTTGGGTGCACATAATCCTTTACAAGACTGAAGTGCAGGATGTCTTCAGACGCTTCGCCAATCGAGCTATGAACAATTATGGCGCCAAGATAAAGCACATCAGAAGTGACAATGGCACTGAATTCAAGAACACTAGCCTTGATACATATCTTGATACCTTGGGCATCACACATGAATTCTCATCCCCGTACACGCCACAGCAGAATGGCATCGTCGAAAGCAAGAACAGAACACTCATTAAGATGGCCAGAACGATGCTAGATGAATACAAGACCCCAAGAAAATTCTGGCCTGAAGCCATTGATACTGCATGCCATACAATCAATCATGTTTATCTTCACAAGCTTCTGAACAAGACATCTTATGAGCTCCTTACTGGCAAGAAGCCAAATGTCAGTTACTTTAGAGTATTTGGCGCAAGGTGCTGGATCAAGGACCCACATCACACCTCAAAGTTTGCACCAAAAGCACATGAGGGTTTTATGCTTGGATATGGAAAGGATTCGCACTCCTACAGAGTCTTCAATCTCTTTCATTACAAAGTGGTTGAAACAGTGGATGTGCGGTTCGATGAGACCAATGGTTCACAAAGAGAGCAACTGCCAAATGTGCTAGATGAAGTTCCATCCAGTGAATCAATCAAGCTAATGGGAACTGGAGAAATTATACCTTCTGAAGCTCATCCTGAAGAACTTATCATCTCAGCACCTGATCAACATGAAGACAATGCTCAGCCTGAAGACATTCCTTCTAACAACGACAATGATCAGCAAGAGCAAAGTCTTCGCCCTATACATCCTCGCGTTGCCAATGAAGTGCAGATTGAAAGAATAATTGATAGCATCAATGCACCCGGTCCACTCACTCGTTCAAGGGCAACTCAGCTAGCAAATTTCTGTGGGCACTGCGCATTCGTATCAATAACAGAACCCAAGAAAGTTGAAGAAGCCTTCATGGAACCTGAATGGATTCAAGCTATGCAAGAAGAGATTCAACAGTTTGAGCTGAATAATGTATGGGAACTAGTTAAGCGTCCTGATCCATGGAAGGACAATATAATAGGCACCAAATGGATATACCGCAACAAGCAAGATGAGCATGGTCAAGTTTTTAGAAACAAAGTTCGTCTCGTTGCTCAAGGATATACTCAAGTGGAAGGCATTGACTTCGATGAAACATTTGCTCCTGTGGCTATACTTGAAGCCATACGCATACTGCTGGCCTATGCAAATCATCACAACATACTTCTATATCAAATGGATGTGAAGAGTGCTTTTCTCAATGGCAAGGTTGAAGAAGAAGTGTATGTTGCACAACCGCCTGGCTTTGAAGATCCAAAACATCCTGACATGGTATACAAGCTCAACAAGGCACTGTATGGCCTCAAACAAGCCCCTCGGGCCTGGTATGACACACTCAAATACTTCCTGAAGAGCAAAGGCTTCGTACCTGGTTCCCTAGACCCCACTCTCTTCACGAAGACATATGATGGTGAACTGTTTGTCTGCCAAATATATGTGGATGACATTATCTTCGGCTGCACCAATCAGAAGTACAGTGAAGAGTTTGGATATATGATGCAAGAGCAATATCAGATGTCCATGATGGGAGAGCTGAAGTTCTTCCTCGGTCTTCAAATACAACAACAACGCAATGGCATCTTCATATCTCAAGAGAAGTATCTCAAAGATTGCCTGAAGAAGTTTGGTATGCAAGACTGCAAAGGCTTCACAACACCAATACCAGCCAAACATCATCTGGGTCCCGACGACAATGGTAAAGAGTTCGATCAAAAGGTATACCGCTCCATGATTGGTTCTTTACTTTATCTATGTGCATCTAGGCTAGATATTATGCTTAGTGTTTGCATGTGTGCTCGATTTCAAGCGGCACCAAAGGAGTCGCATCACTTAGCTGTGAAGCGAATTCTTTGATATTTGGCTCACACCCCAACTCTAGGATTATGGTATCCAAAGGGCTCAGAGTTTGATCTGGTTGGATTCTCGGATGCTGATTATGCTGGTGACAAAGTTGATCGCAAGTCTACATCAGGCACATGTCACTTTCTGGGACGATCACATGTATGTTGGTCTTCAAAGAAGCAGAACTGTGTATCTCTCTCCACTGCTGAATCTGAATACATTGCTGCTGGATCTTGCTGCGCTCAGCTTTTGTGGATGAAGCAAACACTCAAGAACTATGGCATTCATCTTAAGCAAGTGCCACTTTACTGCGACAAAGAAAGTGCCATCAAGATCGCCAACAACCCAGTTCAACACTCGAAGACAAAGCACATTGAAATTCGTCATCACTTTCTCAGAGATCATGTTGTGAAGGAAGATATTGATATCATACACGTCAACACTGAAGAGCAATTGGCAGATATCTTCACCAAGCCCTTGGATGAGAAGAGATTTTGCAAGTTACGGTGTGAGCTAAATATCCTGGAATCCTCAAATGTCCTGTGATCAGGCACACATCCTAACCCTTATGCATATTGATGACTTAGATGTGCAACACATGAAGTAAAGTATATCTTCAATCAATGAAGACATACATTCTAAGTGTGAATACATTAATGTGGAATTTGACTTCGGAGCGCCACGATAATTGTGCGCCGTGTCTGGGTCTAATACTTCCTATACGGTGGGTAACGCCACCACCAAATGTTCTATTTTGAAGTGTTTCACTCATGACGTTACCTTGCAATGTCTTCACATTTGGTTTGGCTTCGATGTCAACATATCTTCATGATTATCTTCACTATGTTGATTATATATATATATATATTAGTGTTCTGTCCTCTATAGCATTCACTTATAGCTATGTCTTCAATGTTGAATCTTTTGAACTAAGTGAATGTGATCGGACCCTAACCTCTCTATGCTTTCTATCTCAAATTCTATCCCTCCAAATCAAATGCATTCTATTGAAATTGTCGAATGTCTTCTCTGCGTCCTTGTCAGCAGAAGATACAGAGACAACCATTAAGTCTGTTTTCAATGCTCATTCCTCCACATGAAGTAGGAACGACCACCCGACAATCAAGCCGTGCGTGGGACGTTGAACAAACCCCAAAATTCCGCATAATGGCCATGTGTTCCTCAGATGCGAATCGCCAGGGGCACCTGTGTAATAGCGCAGTGCCGCCCATGTACCTATAAATACACACTTCACAGCAGTCATTATCTCTTCTTCCACTCTCGCACGAACCCTTGCGCCACCGCTAGCCCTCGACAACACCGGCGACGAAGCGCTTCGCTGCCGCAACCTCTCCGACGCCTTCTTCACGCCGACCGCGGACATCGTCCTCTCCGCCGTCATCGTAGGTGTCCTCCGTCGCCAAGTTAGGGCACGGAAGATCGAACTGCTCGGCCTCATCTTCCACTTCGTCTAGCAGTTCTTAGTGTGGTAAATAAAACTTCCTTTTTACAGCACCGTTGATCCTATGGATTTGTCACTTTCTACCACAAGCAATTTCTATTAACACAAGTTAGATCTCTCTCACACTACATCTCATAACATGCCTAGTATATTCACTTATGCTTCACAAAGTAGTTAGATTCCTCACTTGTACTGATCTGTGGATTCGTACAAATCTGGAACCAACTCCTTATCTATGAGTGAATGTCTTCGCAAAATGAGGTCAATGTCTTCTAAACTGATTTATCTTCAAAATATTCTGAGAATGCATATGACCTCTTCCCCTTCCCTCGCACCTTAATGCTGTCACAGGTACATGTCCGTGGGAGAATCCTTTGGTTCTCATAGTCTGCATTCATTTGCAGAATTCTTACAGCATCACATTAATTCTCCCGAAGCCAGTTCCTATTGGTCCAGCAAGCGAAAACCTTTGAAGCCTTTGAACATGTTGAAGCCTTTCAAGTTAAAGTTTATGGCTTCAGAGAAAGCAGCAAGGAAGGGTGGCAGAAAGCGTCGTGGAGAAACATCCAGAGATCTGCCAGATGAACTCTCAGAACTATACAAGACAGATCCTGAAGAGGATTACAATCAGCGCAAGACCCGAATCCAATGGATTCGAAGATATTGGGCAGAACAATGGTTCAAATACCGATTTGTAACCCAAGAATATGCTGAGAAAAATGCCATCAAGAGACCGTGGGGAGACATCCAATACAAGAATCTTCTACCCAGGTCCAGAGATGAAGCCATTGCTCAAGGCTTCTATCCCTGCATGGTCCGTGGGCCACAGCCAGCTGATGCACACCCATCGTCACTACTATGGTGTCGTGACGACAATCTGTTCAAGTGCAACTTCCAGTTTGCCCAAAACTTAGCGAAGCAGAACAAGAAGACTTTGGGGTTAGACTTCAACCCTGGTCCCTCAGCACCAAGGGCAGATGGCACACGAGATGCAGAACCCAATGTCGTCGGTCCTTTCTACAACCTTGAAGGCCTCATCACCCGCATCTTAGTTCAAGGGACTGCAGTGAATGAGCCTGCAGGTGATGCTGAATCAGAAGAAGCTCCTGCAGCACCGAAGACAAAGAAGATGAAGAAGACTAAAGCTTCAAAGCCTGCCCCCTCACCAAAAATCTCAAGGGCGAAGCCACTGGCAACTGCACCTCCTGAAGACAGTGTGTAGTCTGAAGACTTATCTCGCATCTCCAAGCCCCAGAAAGTCAAGATGCCTCTGCCTCACACCGGACAAGAGCTAACTGCTGCTGCCATTCTACGCAATGACGACATTGATCTGTCAAGTGATGAAGATCTAGCAGATGACGCTCTTGAGCAACTCATCAAGAGCAAAGAAGAAGAAGAAATCTTCAATGATCTACCTCTCTTTGATGTGACCATCCTCCACAACTTCATTGACGAGTGGTTTGACACGCAAAACATCAGCTTTGAAGATCTGCAGCTACCAATTGGCCTTAGTGTCGCCTTCCAAGGCGCCATTGCTTCAGAACTCGCTATTGCCCAGCGCATTGTTGAACTGAAGCAAAAGATTGACTATGAAAAGGCTCGGTTCAAGAAGCATGTGGCCAAGCTCAGCGTGCAGGAAGTGAAGAACTTCAAGAGTATGATGCACAAGCTCAAGGAAGCCTTTGTAAAGAAACATGCAGAAGCTCAGGGTTCGCGTGAGCGCATGAAGACTCTGGCTGACAGATGTGTGCAAGCGTAAAATGAGGCTGAGAAGCGCAAGGCCCTTGGGCGTCCTTGCATCGACTCCAGGATGGCCGCAAAGAAGAAGAAGAAGCCTGCTACGGCTGAACCTGACGCACCAAGGCAGGAAGCAGTTCCTATTGTCTTCCCAACTAAAATGACTGGCTCGAAGCCAAAAAGCCGGTCAACAGCTTCAGAGCTCAAGAAGACAAGGACTGCTGAGGCTGAAGCCAAGAAGAGGAAACATTCTGAAGCCTCTCCAACTGCCTCCTCCAAGAAGAAGAGGAAGACCAAGAAAGATCGGGCTGCTTCCACAGAGCCCTTGATAGTTGAACCCATTTCTATGGTCTATCCTGAAGCTGAACGCCAACTGACCATCCATGAGCCTGCTTCCACAGAGGCTCATGAATCTGAAGACTTTCCAGCAACTGATCCCATCGCTGCTGAAGACATTGGTCAACATGACAATGTAGAAGATGGTGCAGTCCTTCCTCAGAACAGTGAACTCATCAGCATTGGTCGTCCACTGACACTAATTGCACCGGATGCTTCATGGGCGGATCGCCCACAAGAGGAAGAAGACTTTGAGGCCTAGCCCACTCCAACTCCACAGGCGTCGCCCGCGTTGCGCAGGCTTCGCAAAGGTCCAAGGCCTCAAGTCTCTGCTGAAGACAATCCGGTTGCATCAGCCACGAAAGAAGAAGTCCCACAAGTTCCCACTCCCCTGTCCCAACAAGAAGCAGTTCTCGAGGAGAACGTGCCTGTGACCCACCCTCCAGCTCGTCAAGTGGAGGATGAAAATCTTGCGGCTGCCACAACCACCAATGAAGCTAATGTGGAGCCCTCCCCAACGGAAGAAGAAGACAGCGAAGCCACTGATCCCGTCACTTCTGTTCCTGAGTCTGCTGCCGGTCCCCAGTTTGACTATCATGTTGAGCACAGGCCTCAGGTACAGAAGCCAATCCCAAGACTGCCAAGGTTCCCAGGTCCTGCATCAGCACCTGGCTCCTTCAATATCAATGGCATCAGGGCAGAGAACACATTCTTCGATAGCTCCAGGAACCCCTACTCAAGGGAAAGGATATCATCTGATCGGTTCTGGAGCTATCCTCAGCGAAGCTATTACTCATGCATTCTTTACAACCAAGGTCGCATCTTCCCACACAAGCGCCTTGACATTGAAGCCATAGCTGGTCTGCTTTGTCTGGAAGAAGCTTTGGATTGCTTCAAGGAAGTTGGACTGCTGCCGTTCGTTACTGACCAAGAGCATTGGAATGAAGAGCTGCTGCTCCAATTCTATGCCACACTTCACATCCGCGGGTACAGCAGAGATCCGAAGACTTGGGTCCTGGAGTGGATGACCGGAAATGTTCATCACAAAGCCAATGCATTTGACATCATTGAGCTCACTGGTTTTCCCACTCCTGGCGATCTCTACGAGCATGGCTGTCAGCTGCATAGTGAATCTATTGAGAGCATCTTTAAGAGACCGGAACCTGATATATGTGTCAGATGCTCAGCATGATGAAGCCATTGCCCCAAGATGCTGCTTATCCAACAGAGTTCTTTGTTGAAGACCTTGAGTATCTGCCATGAACCATCTATCACATCATCAGGCGAACTCTCTGGCCCATCAAAGGGCACTCTCCAAATGCCAAGCTTGAGGGTGCAATGAAGACTTTGGTCTTCTATATTCTTCATGGAAAATGCTTCAATGCATAAGACTTATTCATCCGCCAACTTGCTGCATCGGGCTCTGATCTGTTTGGCTTGAAGTTCTACGCCCCATGGGTAATGCGGCTAATTAAACTTCACTCTGATATCTCATATCAGCCATCTGCTCGCAATCATAGGATTTTTCTGCCTGATGTGGATATCTCACTGAAGCCATCTATCCTGAGCCTGCAAAGGAACCTCTAAGTCTTCAGAATGCAGAGCATCAGAGTTTCTCACAGAACATTGAAGGAGTTGAAGCAGTCACTTGGGTGTATCCTTTGGCTGGCACTACACGTGCACCACACCCTGCTTCTACTGAAGCCACTGATAGTACAACTGCTCCAAGACCCAAGAAGTGCACTCGTGTTCTCAACGACCGAGAGCTTCTTGTGGCTCTTCATCAGAAACAGGATAGGCATCATGACTGGCTGAAGCGTCAGATGAAAAGCCTCTTGGTGGAAGTTAATCGCATTCGCAATCTTGCCACCAAGAATGCTTTCGTTGCCCATGAAACCTGTCGCCGTACATGGAAAGGCTAACGATGATGTGTTATGAAGATGATCTCTAAGAGGATGGCTTCACTGAGCGATTCAAGTTTGACTACACACCTCCTCGAAGAGCTGTGCTGCTAGGAACTCCACCCCTTGAAGACTCTGAGTTCTCTTCATCTGCTGCAACAGTGACTGCCAGAGTTATCGAGGATGAAGATGATGCTACTTCACCACCACCTCCTTCAGCACGCGTCAACTCTGCTCCAAGCTCTTCAGCACCGCCAAACACCACCAACGACCCTGCTACTTCACCTACTCCGCATGGGAACGAGTAGATGCTCTATGTCTTTAAACCTTTTTGGTTCTTACTGACAAAAGTGGGAGAAGCATATGAGGTTGATAGTCTTCAAGCGGGTCCATATGGGCGGGTGCTTTATATTTTGCTTCGTGCTTACAACTCTCATTTTGCTACATTTGGTTCTTTGAGTTGTAACACTTAAACTCGATGGTCGTCTGCTACTTATCTGCCACTTTGTTTTGCGATGATAAATTCCGCATGTGCGACGATAAATTCCGCACTTAGATCATTCTGCAGACGTCCATTTTCCATTATGCATGTCATTACCTTCATATACTTTCACATGCATAGTGTATTGTCATCATAAGTTGAAGTGGATCTCCACAAGTACAACCTGCCATGTGCATTTGCATTCCAAAAGCAAATTACCTATATGCACATCTTCAGGGGGAGCCCTTGCAACTTATGAAGACAATTCCTTATCCTTTACAATTTCACAGATTATATTCCCCGTTGAAAACTTCAACTAGTTTGTCATCAATCACCAAAAAATGGGAGATTGTAAGTGCATCTAGTGCCACCCCTAGTTGGTTTTGGAGTATTGACGACAAACCTAGTTGAGGGACTAATGTGTTTGTGAGAATTGCGGGATAACACAGGTAGAAGTCCCTCATTGATTCGGTTTTCCTACCAGAGATGACCCCTAAAAATGTATGAAGACATTGAAGTCAAAGGTGGTATATGAAGATATTCACATTTGAAGACTATGACAAGAGAAGACACCACATGAAGCCTATGGTGCTCGAAGACTTAGATCTTTCGTAGTTATTTTTCTTTTGTGTTGAGTCATAGGAACCACCGTACTGTTAAGTGGGGTCCAAGAGAACCAGTCAGACTGACTGAAGTGATGCCTAACCAAAAACCTATGTCTTCAAGTGAAGACTATGAGAGCGAATCTTGTACAGAGTCGGACAAGTCAGCTTTGCTTGTAGCCCAAGTTGCCGTGTGAGTTTGAAATCTGACCGTTGGAACACGTGTCAGTTCCATAGTGACCCAGGGTCATTTCGGACAAATCGGGTCGGGTTGCCAATGGCTATAAATAGCCCACCCCCCACAACCATAAACGGTTGGCTGCTCAGATTGAGAGTACGGCTTTTGTCGTTTGAGAGCAACCCATCTCGAAGCCTTTGAGAGAGAATTCCTTGCGAGGATAAAGCCCTAACCACCCAGAGCCAGAGAGAATTGGGCATCACTTAAGTCTTCTTGTCTGTGTGATCTGAAGACTTATTACACTTGAGGACTGTGCATCCTCCAGCCGGTTAGGCGTCGCGTTCTGAGCATCCAAGAGACATTGTGGATTGCCGGTGAACGAAGTCTGTGAAGGTTTGGGAGTCTACCTTGAAGACTTACCAGAGTGATTGGGCGAGATCTGTGTGACCTTAGCTCAAGGGTAATACGGTGAGGACTGGGTGTCCTGAGCTGCGTGTTCAGGACTGGGTGTCCGGGACTGTGTGTCCTAAGGTTTAAATACCTAGCCGCCCCAACCAGACGTATAGTTGTCACAGCAACTGGAACTGGTCCAACAAATTATTGTCTTCAACGAGTCACTGGTTTCATCTTCCCTTCCCTTTACTTACTGTTGCTCCTTGTGAAGTCATTGTATGTTTGCACTATCTTTTATCTTCACTGAGTGACTGCATGCTCTGTATGGCTTCATAATATCTTCCTACCTGATCCTTACTACATTGCTGCTATTAAGTCATTGTGCTTTCACTTCATTGAACACTTGACTATGGCTTGCCTAGTGTAGTCTACCTTCCGCTGCATGGTAATAGGTTTATTTCTATCGTTTTTCTTCATAACTTCCACGTTTTGAAGACTTTCATAAAAATCGCCTATTCACCCCCCCTCTAGTCGATATAACGCACTTTCAGAAGTGCCTCCTTATTACGCGGAAAATAATTATTCCTCCACCTGACAGCAGGGACCCACCGGATGGGCCACCGTATTTGGCAAAAAAATTCCCCCCTGACTGCTGGGACCCACGGGACGGGCCACCGTATTTCGCAAGAAAAACATTCCCCCGCTGTCAGCTCGGACCCACCGGAAGTGCCGCCCTATTACGCATAAAAGATGAATACTCCCCCTGCTAGTTGGGACCCACCTTGGTGGGTTGCTGACTTGTGGGGCTACTAAGTTGGCGGGGACGGAGTGCTTTGTCAACTTAGTTAATATGAACGATTCTAGCTCCAGTGACCGTACAATGTCCATCCAACGATCGTAGTGCTTCTTCAACCTCTGGTCTTCTTGCTCCAGCCGCCCAAAGCAGCGCCGGTCGTGCCGCATGCTCCTGCCTCTCGTGGCCGGCTGTGCTACCGCGGAGGCCTCACCGCCCCCTACTATTCCCACCACTGGCTAGGCCCTGCAGCAATGGCAGCCTCACACCGCAGCCGAACCAGTGAACCCTCGTACTCCTCTCCGCACGGGCTTCCACTGCCGCGTCTTCCCCGGCTCCGCGTCGTCCCCTTCCTACGCCTCGCTGTCGTCCACCGCCCTGGTGCTCTCGGCGCGGCGTGGTCAACATGGTCAAGGAACGACTTCCATCGGAAGAGTACTGTATGTGGAGAGGCTGACAGCTGGGTCCACGGCCACAGCAAGGAAGTGCCTCCTTATTACGCGCAAAATAATTATTCATCCACCTGACAGCAGGGACCCACCAGCTACATCTTCGCACGCAAGGAAGTGCATCCGGGCAAAAAAATGATTCTCCCCCTAACTGCTGGGACCCACCAGCTACATCTTCGCAGGCAAGGAAGTGCCTGACAGTCGGAACCCACCTGGTCGAAGCGTACGTAGCATTGTCATACTGGTTGCGAACGTGTACGTACATACTGGTCGATGTAGAGGCGTGCACGTGTCATAGTAGAGGCGTGCACGTAGCATGTACATGTACGTACAGCAGCAAGTGTGCAATAAAGAAAATACTGCCACGTACGTACATCCGGGCAGGGTCTTGAACACCTACTCGCGCATACGTACAGCCAGGGCTCATGTGCATGGCTAGGTCGGAATGGAGAAACTACATCGTCGTCGTGTTCATGGGGAGCCAACCGGCTGGGTCAGAACGGAATGCGTCGTCGTGTTCATCGGGAGGGCTTGGACAGAATAGCCGATGGAAACAAGGATTGGCATACCGCAAACGGAGGAAACGGCCTTCTGTTCGACCGGCCACGTTCGAAACGGGATCCTGTTTATCGGGAGGGATCTGGCATACCGCAAAACGGAGGAAACGGACCTCCTACGGTCGAAACGGGGGTCCTATTGATCGGGATGGGTGTGGCGTACCGCAAAACGGAGGAAACCGACTTGTGTTGGAGCGATACGGTAGAAACGGGGGTCCTGTTCATCGGGAGGGGTGTGGCGTACCGCAAAACGGGACTCCACGGGATACTGTCCATCTCCACCGTCGACCCCCTCCAGCCTCCACGGGCTACTGTTCATCCACCGTCGACCTCCTCCAGACTTGACTTGCGACTGCTCATCCACGGGCTCCTGTTCTTCTAGCCTCCACCGCATCCTACCCCACCGGCTACTGTTCAAACAGCCCGCTCCACGGGCTCCTATTCAACCACCCCTCCACGGGCTACTGTTCATGCAGCCCTCCACGGGTGGTCCTGTTCATCCAGCCCTCCACGGGGTCCTGTTCATCCAGCCCCAACCGGCTCGATCAATCGGGGTCCTGTTCATCCAGAGGCAACATCACGGGTCCTGTTCATCACCCCCACTGGGAACTGTTCATCCAAACCTCCCAGCAACGCTCACTTTTCATCCAGAGGCAACACCACGGGGTCCTGTTCATCCACCCCCACCGGGAACTGTCCATCCAAACCCCCCAGCAACGCTCACTGTTCATCCAGAGGCAACACCACGGGGTCCTGTTCATCCACCCCCATCGGGAACTGTTCATCCAAACCCCCCAGCAACGCTCACTGTTCACCCAGAGGCAGCATCGATCAGCTTCAGTTAGCAGCAGTAGTGAAGGAATCGCTCGATCGGGTTCAGTTAACAGTCATCGATCGATCGCTCGGGTTTAGTAACGCGTAGCCTGCAGTGCAATTGCTCGGGTTCAGTTAGAGCCCAACGCCTCACTCGGGTTTAGTAAAGAGTCGAACGCCTCGCACCCTCGCGCGTGCGTGTACGAGAGAAACGTGCATCGCTCGTCCCCGACCACTCACCGTAACCGGGAACACCCCGATATTTTCCTCGCCCTCGCTTCTACCATGGTTTTTTCCGTCATGGACGGCCCAAAGAATGTCATGCAGCCGCGTCTCCGGCCCACCCAGGACGAAAAGCCCATTTTCTGTCATGATTTTTTGTCATAGAAGTAGGACCCCACTACATCTATGATGATATCGGGTTTTGTCACAATTATCGTCATAGAAGTGTCATAAGTATGATAGAAAAAAATTTCGTTCGGCCAAAAATGTCATGGATATGTCTTTGTTTTTGTAGTGCTTTATATCTTTATCATTATACAGACTTGTCCAAATTCTTTTTAGCGGTCAAGAAAAACCCAACAAGAAAGCAAAGGCAAAAAAGTCGGCCGAGGGTCCGAAAGCTACTGAACCGGAGCAGCCAACCATTACACTAGAAGATCTTGAATAGCAAGAAGATCCTGCTCTCAAACGCTCAACTTGAAATACCTGAGCCGTCTGTTGACGAAACCACTATTGATCCGTCAAGTATGGAACCGTCAAGCTCAGTTAACCCGCCGGAAATTCATGCTGATGACGTTGTAATCACTGGCACCGGATTTACTGAGCCGGGGAATCCAACGATACTAGCGAGACATTCGGCCAAACAAGAAGTCATGGAAAGACAGAAAGTAAGGTTTGATGTCTCCAACTATGCTCAACTGAGTACTAGTGATGTGTTATCTGGCTATGTCAGTCAAGTGCATTCCAGCCGTGACATGGAGATTGAAATGGTTAAACAAATGCACCAGAAGTATGAGGTACATCATCAGACTTATATATATATATATCCTGCCAGCCCCCAAGTCTTCTGATTATGATAAACTTGAATAATAGGTAGACTTGAAATATTTACAAGCTTCTATCCTAGACTCCCTTCAAGTCCGGTTTAAAAACTTAAATCGGATGCTGATGATAGCATAACTTTGCATTTGTAGTCCCCAAGGGCCGGCTTAATCAGTATGAATGAGTTGGTCCTATTAATCATTGTGTAAAAGGACAGTACTTAACTGCATAGCCCCCATGAATTGATTGGGACTATCAACAGCACACCCAGCTCATCTTTAGAAAGAAACAAGCAATATGCATTAGCCCCCAAGTGCCAAGTTTTGTTGCTTGCAAAGCACTTGGGACTTTTGAAAGAGCCGATTCCTTTGAAAAATTGTGTTGACAGACATTAGCCCCCAAGTGCCAAGCGTTGTTGCTTGCAAAGCACTTGGGAGTTGTATTATTGTAATCCGCCATGAAACTCGATGAACTTGCGCTGTATGCAGGCTGCTACCACAAAATTGGAAACTCAATTGTCCGAGGCCAAGACCCGGCTGGCGGCTCAGGAGACTGAGACCAAAAAGGTTGAATCAAAATTTCAGCTTAGTGTGTCTGAAGCCAAAACATGAAGATCGGCTTTACTGCGGACAAAGAGGCTTGGGCTAAGGAAAAGACTGCCCTGATTCAGTGTGCTGAGAAAGCAGAGGCGACTCTTGAAGAGGTTACCACTGAACTCACCGGTTTAAAGAACCATGTGTCTCAGATGGTTTCTGCAATCTTCAGTAAGTCACCTTCTTGTTTATCCACAGAAAGTATTTTTCATCATACTATAAGTCGCCACTTAACCAATCTTTGCACTTTTTTTAGGTCCCATGAGCAGCAACCTTAGCCGAGACACATTGATGAAACTCAAGGCGGTTTATACTTTGGTTGAGCAATTATACACCGGAGCTCAGCGGACTCTTGCTACTATTTCTCCAACGAATCAAGGACCAAATCTGTTAAGTGATGTCTTGAAGAAGCTGTCCATCTTACCCACCAGATTTCAAGAAATCAAACGGTCTTGTGCTAGAGCCGGAGCTGTAATAGCCTTAATTCGTGCCAAAGCCTGGATACCGAAACTAGACCCGGCAGACGTAGCTAGTGGGTATCCTAGTCTCAAGGAAGATGGAACCTCTTTTGACCAACAAGACTTTGCCGCATGTGTCAAAGAGATTCGTCTGCATGCCACAATCATTGCTGAAGAGACCAACCTCACCAAGTACCAGCCGGTTTATGATGCAGATAATCAGAAGATGCAGACTCCTTCATATAAAGTGATCGACTTAATTCCACCCATTCATAAACACACTTTCGCCCCTGATATTGATCCGTCGGATCTGATTGATGACGAAGCTGAATTCGTTGCCTTGCGTGGCTTTGACTGATCCAAACCCAACTTCCAGATAGTGGAGGAGGAAGACGAACCAGCAAAGGGATGAATCACAACCTTCGAGATAGCCAGGCCAAGATTCATGAACCGGGGTCGGTTTATCATCTGCTGATTGAGAGATGTAAATACAATTATCCCTTTGGGCACCAAGCGCCTTGTAATAGGATTGCTTTAAACTCTTATTCTGCTATGCCATCATGCATATTTTGTTGTTCATGATACTATTTATCCGCCATGCGAAAATATGCCATATATGTTTTATTATATTATCAATTTTTAATATGTTCCTGCATACAATAAGTGAAAAGTGTCCTGACGGTTTACCTCCGGATGGGTTATAATGTCCCAATATAAACTATCATAATTTATAACCAAGGCTGGACTGAATAATAACCATATATGATTAAAAATATGTCATACCTGTGATATTTAATCACACTTGTTGGTTTACCAAGCCAATGCAGTAAAGGTGATGACCCAAAATTTTGAGCACTGGTAATTATCAGAGATTGCCGGCTTATGAACAAAACCGGACCGGGTTAATAAACACCGGATATTATCTTTATTTCATACTGGCGACTTATAGTCGAAAACCAGGCCGGGTTAATAAACACTGGATATTATCTCATGCTGGCGACTTATAGTCAAAAGCCAGGACGGTTTAATAAACACCGGTGATTCAAAATCATAAAGCTTTATAAGTCTTATCAAATAAATCTCAAAAAGAAAGAAACTATTGAATAAAAAACCAACGAGAAACGAGGCTTTTCATGGGCTGCCAGGCTGAAAAACGAGGCTTTTCATGGGCTGCCAGACCACTGAGTTACATCGTTTTACAAACCTTTTAAGATGGACCTCACATTAACGAAACGCCATTTTAACTTTGACAAGTTCAGGGTCTACATAAGATTGACTTGTCAAATGTTCGACGGGTCATTCCAGGATTACCTGGGCAGAGTGGCTTACTTAAAAAGGCAGGATAACCCAGGGGTTTAGGTGAATACACCTGGGTTCCAAGCCTGGCTTTTAAGCCTATTACAAGGGTTATACAAACTCTTTGTTCTTTAGAACAAAGAAGCCCCCAAGAATTTTTTTGAGCTGTGCTCAAGGGGCACCTATGTTTGAGTTGTGCTGTCACAACAAACTCTCTTTGGTCCCTTTAACCTGGGTAGCAAGCCCCCAATTTTTTTTGTGTGGCCTATAAGCCGGATCAAAGGGTAATCATAGCTTTTTTGTATAAAGCAGAAGCCCCCATGTGACCAAAAGCTCATTATTTAAAGAGGAAAAAATGACAGAGACCCTGCTTTAGCAGGGATGTCAGCTTTATTATATTGATCATAACATATACATTGTCGAAATATGTACATTGGAAGAGCTAGTGGCTCAAGTGTAGTAAGTTCTAAGGTGAGCAATATTCCAGGGCCGGTGGGTCTCTTCCTCCGACGTGCGTGAGTCCTTGTGGTCTCGAACATCGATAAGGTAATATGACCCGTTGTTCAGATTCTTGCTGACTACAAAGGGTCCTTCCCAATGTGGGGATAACTTGTGCATATCAGTCTGATTCCAGATAAGCCGGAGCACCATATTGCCTTCTTGGGAAGTTCTGGTTTTAACCCGGCGGCTATGATAACGGCGGAAATCTTGCTGGTAAATCGCCGAACGAGCTGCTGCGATGTCACGCTGCTCATCCAATAGGTCAAGTGCTTCCTACCGTGCTTTTTCATTGTCCGTTTCAACATAAGCCGCCACACGAGGTGAGTCATGACACATGTCACTAGGGAGAACCGCCTCTGCTCGTAAACCATGAAGAAAGGTGTGTATCCCGTAGATCTGTTAGGGGTGGTATTGATGCTCCATAACACGGAAGGTAACTCCTCCACCCAACAACCCGGCGTCCTCTGCAGGGGAACCATAAGCCGGGGCTTGATGCCTTTCAAGATCTCTTGATTGTCTCTCTCAGCTTGACCATTAGATTGGGGGTGAACCACTGACGACACATCAAGACGGATGTGCTCACGTTGACAAAATTCTTCCATAGCACCTTTAGAGAGATTAGTGCCATTGTCTGTTATGATGCTGTGTGGAAAGCCAAAACGGAAGATCGCCTTCTTCATGAATTGAACTGCCGTTGCTGCATCACACTTACTAACTGGCTCTGCCTCTACCCTCTTAGTGAACTTATCAACCGCCACCAAAAGGTGGGTCTTCTTATCCTTGGATCTTTTGAAAGGTCCAACCATATCAAGCCCCCAAACTGCAAACGGCCAAGTAATTGGAATCATCCTCAATTCTTGAGCCGGCACATGAGCTCGTCTTGAAAATTTTGGACATCCATCACACCTGCGGACTAGGTCCTCCACATTATCATGAGTTGTTAGCCAATAAAACCCATGACGAAAAGCTTTAGCCACGAGAGATTTTGAAGCGACATGATGACCACAATCTCCTTCATGAATCTCACGCAAGATATCACAGCCCTGCTCTAGAGAAACACAACGTTGAAACGCCCCTGTGGCACTGCGATGATGTAGCTCTCCATTAACAATTGTCATTGACATAGACTGCCGGGCTATCTGCCTGGCTAAGCTTTCATCCTCAGGCAACTTGCCCCGGGTCATATAAGCCAAATAAGGGACTGTCCACTCTGGAATTACATGAAGAGCCGCCACCAACTGAGCCTCTGGGTCAGGAATAGCCAAATCATCTTTTGTAGGTAACTTGACCGACGGGTTATGAAAAATGTCAAGAAAAACATTAGGGGGCACCGGCTTATGTTGAGAACCCAACCGGCTTAAAGCATCTGCCGCTTCATTTTTCCTCTGATCGACGTGCTCAAATTGATAACCCTTGAAGTGACCATCAATAATGTCCAACTCTCGTCGATAAGCCGCCATGAGTGGATCCTTGGAATCCCAAGTACCAGAGACTTGCTGAGCCACCAAATCTGAGTTGCCAAAGCACCTCACCTGGCTTAAGTTCATTTACTTAGCCATCCGAAGACCGTGGAGCAAGGCCTAATATTTAGCTGCATTGTTAGTGCAAGGAAACATCAAACGGAGAACATAATGGAATTTATCACCTCAAGGGGAAGCAAGCACAAGTCCAGCCCCCGAGCCCTCCAATTTCCTGGACCCATCAAAGTGAATAGTCCAATATGTGTTATCTGGCTTTTTCTCAGGCATCTGCAACTCTGTCCAGTCATTGCACTACAAAAATACACTTCTGTGATGATACGTGTTTGCCACAGTAGGTCACGTTTTCTGTCATGCATGTACATCCATGACAAATTTATGACAGAATCAAGATAGTCATACCTATGCTGTCGTAGAAGTGTTCCATGACATTACCAAAATTATTATCACGGAAGTGACCACTTCCATGACGATAAATCGCACGTCACAGAAGTGCTTTCATCAAGGGTGACCAACACGTGGCATCCACCGTAATGGAACGCCGTTAAGCTATCAGGTCCGGTTTTGGATCCGATAACCCGTTAACAGCCCGGACCAATGGGGATTTTCCATGTGTAAAATCATCATTGGTCGGAGGAAACACGTGTTGCCTCACCGTTGGGACAGATGTCATCCACTCATTGGACAGGAGGCGCCTATGATAGGTCAACACGTGGCACGGCCCAACAGTGGCCCATTCCGGTGAAAAAGGCTGACCCAGTAAAAAATAGCAGGCCGGCCCATATAAGGCCTACTTGTGTTGGGTCTATTTAAGCCCACGGCCCATACGCGATGTGCCAATTCGGCCCATCAACAGCCATTAAAGATTTGACACCATTGCAGCCCATTGTCAGTTCGTGCCTGTTAACAGCCCACTATATATTTGGGCTCAATATCGGCCCAATGAGATTTCGGCCTGTAAACGGCCCATTCAGTGGATGGGCCAATTTTCACGATGTACATCTTTCGGCCTTTTAGCGACCCATTTAAATATTGGGCTAATTTTTGGCCCGGTGTGTCTTTCAGCCTGTTGACGGCCCATAAATCTGTTGGGCCATTTGTAGTCGGACCTGAGTTTCGGCCTTTTAGCAACCCATTTAAGTGTTGGGCCAATTTCCAGGCCGATGTGTCTTTCAGCCTGGTGACGGCCCATATATCTATTGGGCCATTTGTAGTCAGACCAGAGTTTTGGCCTTTTAGCGACCCATTTAAGTGTTGGGCCAATTCCTAGCCCTGTGTGCCTTTCAGCCTGTTAACGGACCATAAATGAGTTGGGTCATTTGTAGTCGGACCTGAGTTTTGGCCTTTTAACGGCACATGCCCTTCATGGTCCAATACCATCCCGGTTTCTCTTTCGGCCTTCTGAAGGTCCACAACACAGTTGGGCCATTTACAATACGACCTGACTTTCAGCCTCTTAGCGGCTCACGCTCTTCATGGTCCAGTACAAGCCCGCTGTCTCTTTCGGCCTACTAAAGGCCCACAGTATAGTTGGGCCATATGTAGCGCAAACTTAGTAACGGCCTGTTAATGGCCCGTGAAATCAATTGGGCCCACATGTTGCCCGCTTCGATGTCAGCCTGTTAACGACCTGGGAGTTAAGAGGGATGACCATTAACTTTCGGCCTGCTAACGGCCCATTAATTTAATGGGCCCACTAAAGTTCGTACATGTCTTTAGGCCAAATTAGATAATTTTAGACCATTACGATGGGCAATTATGCACATGACCAAAACCAATCAAGCAAAGGTACGGTATACAGGAAAAAACGTTGCACATCCAACATATATTACAGGAAATTACATCCACTAGGAAATCAAAGATTGATGCCAGTGCAAATAAATGAACAGAAGCTAACGGTCTAAAACGTCACAATCTGCAACCTCAGCACGGATGACGCCCATAAGCATGTGGGCAAGTTCTTGCTGCTTCGCTACACTATCTCTTAAAACATTGATCAGTTGTTGTGTCGCACGACTCTGCACCTCTGATTCCTCCACCATTTCCATGATTCCTTCAGCCGTTAATTGGTTCACAAACATACATTTTTCCGTTGCATTCGAGACAGAGGATACTGAACAGATTCAGATGGCGATTTTGGCAGGCTTGTATTATTGATAGTGGAGAGTGTCTCGACCACTGCATCATAACATAAATTAGGAGGGGAACCAAACTGGTTAATCATGAGTTATTGTCATATTACCTGGCCTAGATTTATTGAAAAGAAACAATGGGGTTGCCTTGCTGTTTTCAGAGTTTGTCTTCTTATCTTCAGCAGCCTGCACCAAATTAAGACACTAGCATTGCTATCATTGGCCCAGTCAGATAATAGGAAAGCAACATTGGCACAACGAACGTTTGGGCAGCTAGCCAACACCAAATTAACACAATATGGCACATCTATCATTACCCAGGTAAGGTAATACGAAAGCAACATTGACACAATGAATGAATGGGCAACCAGAGCAGCACTACAATTCAGTAATGTGCATGATATGAGATAGTACACTCATGCAGCTCAGTATGCTAAACTACCATGCAGTTTTCTTTACAAAAATCAACATTGGCGCCTTTAACATTTTGCTACAACTAATTTTAGATCAGACAAAGGTTGGATTCACGCTGATTAACAAAATACATCCTGATGTAAAAGTATAGTGATATACAACAGGTACTTACATCAACATTGGAGCACAGAGAATTCCCGTAAGATATTTTCCTCGAATACAATCCCAATGAAGGAAATCTTCTATCATTTAACCTTTTTTCTAAAAGAGATATGGGTAAGAAAAATGTAGAAAATATGATCAGAATGCTATAAAATTTCATAATGCGAGGATACGCACACGCTTCTTAGAATGGAGTTGACATTCTTTTGCTGGACTGGAGCGGACTAGTTCTTTGGCCACTGGAATCTGCTTATTATCAGTGGGAGTTGGGTTTCTCTGTGCTGGAGAAGTATCTATGAAAAATGGAGTTGGTTTATTATCTCGTGGCGTTTGGATCTTTTGCAAAGACCTGGTTTGTAACCCTTCAGATTCTAACATAGCCATCTCCCCTTGCATGCCTTATATAGAAGAATGGTGCTTCAATTATAAAACATGCTTCAACAGAGATGGAATAGGTACTGAAGAATAGAAAGACATGACATATTGACATGTATTCCCTCCATCCGGAAATAAATGGATGGGTCTAGGCGTATTTCAGTTCTAGATACATCTAGTTTTATCCATTTCTGCGACATGTAATCCAGACGGAGGGAGTATGATGTAAGAGCTAGGGATACGACAGGACAACACTATAAAAAAATACTAGAAACCCACTTTAGAACCAAAGTAATCAAACACACTGATATGAGATAGTACACTCATGCAGCTCAGGATGCATAACTATCAGGTAGTTTTCCGTACAAAAATCGACATTGTGGCCTTTAATCATACATTTTGCTACAACTAAATTTAGATCAGATAAAGGTTGGATTCACGCCGATTAACAAAATACATGCTGATGTAAAAATATAGTGATATACAACAGGTACTTACATCTGCATTGGACTACAGAGAATTCCTACAAGAATCTTTCCTCACAGACGATACCAGTGCAGAAATTCTTCTATCTGTTAAGCTTAATTTCTAAAAGAGAGATGGGTAAGAAACATGTAGAAAATATGATCAGCATGCTATAAAATTTCATGATGCAAGGATACGCACACGCTTCTTAGAATGGAGTTGACATATTTTTGCTGGACTAGAGCGGACTAGTTCTTTGGCCACTGGAATCTACTTATTATCAGTAGGAGTTGGGTTTCTCTGTGCTAGAGTAGTATATATAAAAACTGGAGTTGGTTTATTATCTCCTGGCGTTTGGATCTGTTGCAAAGACCTGGTTTGTAACCCTTCAGATTCTAACATAGTCGTCTTCCCCTTGCATGCCTTGTATAGAAGAATGGTGCTTCAATTATAAAACATGCTACAACAGAGAGATGGAATAGGTATTGAAGAATAGAAAGGAATGACATAATGACATCTATTCCCTCCATACGAAAAAAATGGATGGGTCTAGGCGTATTTCAGTTCTAGATACATCCTTTTTTATCCATTTTGGCAACATGTAATCTGGACGGAGAGAGTACGGTGTAAGAGCTAGGGATACGACGGGACAACACAGTAAAAAACACTAGTTGAATGTAAAAAACTAAGGCAACATACACGTGTATGATTGGGAAACTAAGATGGCATTGCAACAGAGCACTAGAACATCACTTCAATGTAAAAAACATGGTATGGTAGACAGATGAAGTACATACTGATGAATAACAATGCGTAAGATATTCAGAAGCATGATGTCCAAATTAAGCAGATGGCATTGCGACAGAGTGGAATGACAGTACTTGAATTTGAAAACATGTTATCATGAATGGAATAGTTAGTGAAAAACAGGAAGGAATGACATATTTACATGCATGAGCAGCATGCTAAGCACATGGCATTACAACAGAGTAGATACACTCCAGGACATTATATGCATGTTGTACCCATATCACAGGCCAAGTTAGAGCAAGGACCTTGTGGGGTGAAGAGGATTCAACATCTTTCTGCAAGTCTTATGAAGGACCGCCTTTACATGTTCCATCATATTGGGTATCATTGACATCATGTTTATTGGCCTTTACATTGCTCGGTGAGGTTCTTGTGGATATATCAGTGTGTGCAATTATATCTGACATGCATGGAAGACAACTAGTAGTTAGATTTATGTAATGAGTGCCTGTAGGAGATGACATAAATAGTAGGACTGGGGTTAACTAGCAGCAACAGGTCTCAAAAACTAAAGGGAGAGCACAGATGAAAGCTAAAGAATATGTATCATTTGTACTCGAGATTAACTAGATGGCACAGAAAAGTATTAAAGAACAACATATGTAATACTAGAAGTGGTATAATACTATAATCACCAGCCTGTGGGATAGCATTGGCTGATGGATGATAACTATGGAACAACGTTACCTAAAGAACAAGTATATTAGATGAACTATGGAACAACGTTAACTCCTGAACAAGACCCGTAAGAGATCAGCATGAATATACAGTGAAATGTGATAATCTATTTTCCATGCTTAGATGAATAACAAAGCCATAAATGTTGCACACAAGTAAGATGAGGGTACAACCTATCTGGGTGCCATCCATAGGAGTGAGCATCATGTGCTGACTTATCGATGGCCCTGCAGTTGTTGTGGCTGTCCATGTCAGGCACGCGCATTCGATGCAGGGAACTATTGAGTGGGGACTATAGCTCCCTTCTGGTGTATGCTTCCCTTGTTGGAGTAGCTGCGGCGAGTCAGAAGACGGTGTGGCTGAAGATGTAGATAACGCTAATGTTAAGAATGACACATCTCTTTGATATGAAGAAATACACTAAGAGATCAATACCAAGGTACGAGAGTGGTCACACGTCTGTTGACTGAGACTACATTGGGGTCACACGATTTTATTTTACTTTGGTACTGTCCGATCTACGCTGGATGGCTTGATGGCCGTCTTGTGCCTCCCGACTGACACTGTTAGGAATCTTCTATCAGGACTGGTTTTTCTAATAAAACATTTATTGAAAAACCGACCATTATATCCGACCAGTATAGAAGAATCCTCCTTACTAGTAGACAAATTCTTGATACAGAAATCCAGAAGTACTAACTATTATACAAGGTTGAGCTGAGGCTGCTCAACAATTTATTACAAGCACGCCAATATTATACATAAAGGCGGATATGACACAGAGAGGTATGGTGGCATAACTACTGACTCGTAATAAAAGTGGTGGTCGATATGTCATAGTGACGTGGGTGACATGACTCCAAAATCCTACAGCTCATCAAGCATCGGAGTGAGGCTCGATGATTTTATTAGGGTAGAGGAAGCGTATATAAAACAAGTGACCAACTCCAGGATCACACGGGACTGACTGGGTCTCCTCTAGGCGTCGAACTCGCTATCACACTCTTCATCCATAAGATCGCCTTCGTCAACATCTAGCCAAATCAACAAGCCAGGTGAGTACTTTGAATGTACTCGCAAGACAGTTTGGACATAAGATATAACAAATGCAAACATGATGCACATGAGCAGATTAGTAATGCACACTCAGGTAATAAATTTGCACTGCATGATAAATGAAAGGAAGTCAGGTGGTAGTCCTCCCGAAATCCCAATAAAATACCTGAAGACCGATCAGGTGTCTCAAGCAACGCCTCGAAGGGTAAAATAAATTAACATGCCGCAGTCGGGCGTCAGGGCGACACCACAAAAAGGGCTTATATTGAAATGTAAATGACAGTACGTGCCACAGTCAGACGTCTAAGCGACATCTCGAAAAGGGCTTATAATGAAAGTAAATAACAAGGTTGCCACAATCGGACGTCTGAGCGACATCACATAAAGGGCTTATATCAAAAGTAAATAACAAGAATGCCACAGTCGGACATCTAAGCGACATCACATAAATGGCTTATATCAAAAGTAAATAACAAGAATGCCATAGTCGGACGTCTGGGCGACATCACATAAAGGGCTTATATTAAAAGTAAATAACAAGAATGCCACAGTTGGACGTCTGGACGACATCACATAAAGGGCTTATATTTCGCCATTCAAATTCCAGTAGCTCATGAATTTAAATCATCCCAAAGAAATACTCAGTACATAATAATAAACTGGTTAGTCCGTCCACGGGAATAACGTTCAGCCGTGATTACCACTCTCAGTTTCATGTTTATCCTCCGGAGACTATCACTGAGACTGACACTGATATGTTGATCAAACTCCTTGATCATGAACATGGTTTCTCGGATGGTTTAGACTCTGCAGAGTTTGTACTCTTTACCCACAGCCAACGGATTTCAGTAGTCACAAAGGACTATTTCCGTTTACGGTATTTTAGAAGAAACACATCTAACCCGTACACACCCATTCCACATTCTCCTGCCAGGAATCACCCTAGGCAACGTTCAAGAAAAACTTTGAGACGGAGAGACTACAACCTTGAGTAGCATTGGATCAAATTTATATCCGCGTGCTCTAAGGGGTGACCCGTCTTGGTCCCAACCAGAAACACCCATGCCCCCTGACCGGATGACGGGCTTTAATCCAGGGCCATGGAACCCTCATCATGGCCCCTCTATTTGGTGTGTACAAGGAAAGAGGTTTGCAACTTACTAAACCGTATCCTTTGTAGAAAACATGTGGTAGCATGGAAGGGAACGAACGGGAACAAGACTTGATCCCCGTTGATACTGGTGTTACATGGTTGACATAAGACTGGCATACTTCAACAATACCAGCTTACAACGTATCATGCCACCACATGATCAGGTTATCTCACCGTCATATGAACACATCAAACTTTGAAGCTCACTTGTAGCTTGCCTTGCATGGAATATAACATTCACTAATGCTTATATAAACATGCCATGTGAAAACTACTCAAGAAAACATGCAAAATACCCATCATATCAAAGGTTCAAACATGCTTGCCTGGTTCGGAGTAGTCGGAGTCTAGCTCGGCGAAGTTTGCGGCTCCGTCACCTCCTTCGGTTTCTAGGGTATAAAAGAAATCGGATACTAATGTAAATACCGTGCGTGCATAAAAATTGTTCCAAATATTTTTTAAATAAATATGAAAAAAACTAGATAGAAAAATAGGGATGACAGAAAAAGAATCAACTCAAAATCATCTTTTGTTTAAAAGTTATAAAGTTTTTAGTCCAGGGACAAATCTGTGATGAAATCGAAACTCCCCAGGGGCTAGTTTAGAAAAATAGAAAACGCTTAGGTTAGAAGTACGCCAACCCAAAAGAAAAACATCCTTTGCCCGAAGGCGTTTTCAGATAACGCTTCGAATAATAGAGGAGAGGCTGACGAGGGGGTCACACCCGTCAGGTTTAAAACTTTGAAACAGAGCACACCGGCGCCGGAGGACCGCGGTGGTCGCCGGCGTCGATCCACGGCGAGGTAGGGGGAATGGAGGGTACCTACGGACACACTTAGCTCTCCCGCGTCTATGGGTGGTGGAGTTGGTCGTCGGCGAGCACCACATCGACGGCGGCCTCCACTCCGACGGACGGTGTTTCGGGTGGTGATGGATCCCACCGAGGAGGGCTGCAAACGTCAAATTGGGGCTCGGGTTAGACGAGGTAGTGGAGTAGGAGGTTGCTGAGGAGGTTTGGGAGGCGGGGGTGCCCTCACTAGAGAAAATTTTGCCAGAGCCTGAAGCAGATCGGGGCGGCCGGAGTCGGGGAAGAAGGCCCTCCCAAGGCCTTCTGATGAGCGTGGCGAGGTTCTGAGGTGAGGAGGGGAGGTGCTGGGTCAAGAACGAGCTCGGGGCCTCCATTTATAGCCGGCCCGAGGCGGTTGCTAAGAACGGGGTTACTCCGGCGAGTGATTACGGCGAGGCAGCGGTCGGGCAGGCGGTTTAGGTGACTGGGCAGCTGCGGATAGGTCCACTGGCACCATCCAACGGCTAACCTTGGTCAGATTTGATCTGCTCCCGTGGTTTCGACGGAACGGCCTCACGGGCTCGTCGGCGGCAGAGAGCACGCTCCGCGCCTCTCAGGCCACGGCGACGGCTCTGCAGCACGCACAGGGGGAAAGGACGGCCACGCGGAGGCTTTTGGTGGTGTGCGCGGTGCTGGACGGTGCCGTATGGCAGGGCTGACCCCTGCTGACCACCATGGGCGGTTCTACCACCGCGGGAGACGCCGGCGTTGGTGAGACACGTCGCCACCGACGCTTGCGCCCGTCCAAACGACCATGCGGCGCACTGGATAAGAAGGAGGAGCAGGGAGCAAGGCGCCAACGCGTGCACTGGCGAGATTGACGCCGCAGACTGACGAAAACGACACTGCCTCTGAAATTGAAACTCTGAAATCTGAATTTGAACAGAAACAGTGCACGCCAGCTGTTCGACGAAATGATTTAGGCATGTGGAAATTTTTTCTTGAGCTGAGACTTGGTGAGGTGATCTCTTGATGCATCTGGAGACTGCCTAAATTATCTCAGAGTTTTTGGAAAAGAAAAAGAATGAATTTCACCAAAAATGGCAAATCTGGTCCAAACTTGCACCAGGCAAATTTTAAAAAAAATTAACTGTGGACTAGCACATCTTGATGGATCTAGGTTGAGGGTACTAAGAAGTAGCTAGGGTAATTTGCTTGGGCTCAGAAACTTAAGGGATTTGGTACTTCCTTTGTAAATCCCAAGAGTGCAAAATAAATTACAGAAAAATGTTTGAGGATAAAATAAATAGAAATAAAATCTAAAAGAGGTTGAAACTTGCTGGAATTGGATGCTTGGCTTCACCCAAAGTAGGGAGGTGGTTTTCGAAGAGGATTTTTCTACATAGGCCATGGCAAGAGAGAAATCTATGAAGGGGAAAGAATAGATCCATAATTTATAGGAATTCTTTTTAATAGAAATGATTTGTGAAAACCCTCCAAAGTTATTTGTGTTGAGCCAACATAAGATTAAAAAACCCTTAAGACCAAAGATCAAGATTTGGAAGAACCCATAAAAAATACTTGTCACAAATGAAAATTTTGAGGAGAGTCCTTTAGAAAAACATTTAAATGACCTCCTTCCACTTAAATAAAGAATTTGATAAAAACCAAATAAATTTTTTTGGAGTGTTACAACACCTACCTCCTTAGGAAAAATCTCGTCCCCGAGATTTCAGCTGATCCTCAAATAGGTGTGGGTACTCTGTCCGAAGAAAGTCCTCTCTTTCCCATGTTGCTTCACCTCCGGTGTGATTGCTCCACTGAACCTTGAAAAACTTAATTGTTTTCTGACGGGTCCTCCTTTCAGATTCCTCCAATATTTTTAGTGGACGTTCTCTGTAGGTGAAGTCTGGTTGCACGTTAATGCTCTCATGAGATACATGCTTCTCTGGGTTGCTTACACATTTCCTCAACTGTGAGACGTGGAACACGTCGTGGACGTCTGACAGCTCTTCGGGTAGGTCTAGCTAGTAGGGTACTGTGCCTCTTTGTGCAATCACACAGAAGGGTCCAATAAACCGTGGTGCTAGCTTTCCTTTAACTTTGAATCGATGCAGGCCCCGCATGGGAGATACTCGTAGATACACATATTCATCGGGTTCAAAGCTGACTTCACAATGTTTTTGATCGTAATAACTCTTTTGTCGGCTCTGGGCTGTCTTGAGTCGATCCCTGGTTAGTCTAACCTTCTCCTCAGCTTCCTTGAGCATGTATGGGCCAAAGATACGACTGTCTCCTGTTTCTGACCAGTTTAATGGGGTACGGCATCTTCGCCCGTACAAGGCTTCAAAACGTGCCATTTGTAGACTGGCTTGGTAACTGTTGTTGTATGAGAACTCGGCATAGGGCAAGCTTTCTTCCCAACTAGTCCCATAGATGATAACACATGCTCTCAGCATGTCCTCTAGAATCAGGTTCACACGTTCAGTTTGTCCTCCAGTCTGGGGGTGGTATGCTGTACTAAATACTAGTTGAGTTCCCAGAGCTTGTTGTAAATGATCCCAAAATTTAGAGACGAATTGGGTGCCTCTGTCGGATATTATAGTCTTTGGAACTCCATGCAGACAAACTATACGGGAGAGGTAAAGTTGGGCAAGCTTCTGAGTGGTGTGGGTTGTCTTTACTGGGATGAAATGTGCCACCTTAGTTAATCTATCTGTGATGAACCATATGGCATCATTTCCGTGTTGTGACCGAGGTAGTCCGACAATAAAATCCATTCCAATTTCGTCCCATTTCCACTCAGGTATCTTGTTTGGCTGTAATAGTCCTGCTGGTTTTTGGTGCTCAGCTTCAATGCGCTGACATGAATCACAACATGCAATGAATGTGGCTATATCCCTCTTCATACCGTGCCACCAAAAAATTTCCTGAATATCCTTGTACATTTTGGTTCCTCTAGGGTGGATTGAATATGGAGCAGTGTGGCCTTCGGTTAGAATTTGTTGTTTGAGGTCCTCTATATTTGGTACGCAAAGTCTGTCTCCGTGCCATAATATTCCCTCATCGTCTATGACGAATTCTGAGGCCTTGCCCAGACTCACTTTTCTTTTTATGCCTTCGATCCTGGGGTGTCTATGCTGAGCCTTCTTAATCTGTTCCGCTAGGGTGGGTTGTATTTCCAAATTTGACACATTGCCTTCAGTGACCATCACCAAGTTGAGTTTAGCGAACTCCTGCTGAAATTCAGGTCTCAAGTTCTGTAATCCGTCGTTGCCCGAGCTGGGGTTTCGGCTAAGAGCATCTGCCACTACATTTTCCTTTCCTGGATGGTAGTGAATGCGAACGTCATAATCTTTCACTAATTCTAACCAGCGCCGTTGCCGTAAGTTGAGTTCTGGTTGTGTGAAAATATATTTGAGGCTTTTATGGTCCGTATATATTTCACAACGATTTCCAAGAAAAAAGTGCCTCCACTCTTTGAGTGCATGAATGACTGCTGCTAATTCCAAGTCATGAGTAGGATAGTTTTTTTCATGCTTTCGTAGTTGCCGGGAAGCGTATGCGACTACTTTGCCCTCTTGCATTAGTACGCATCCGAGGCCCTTTCAGGATGCGTCACAATATACTTCAAAACTTTTGTACGTATGTCTGGTACAACCAATACTGGTGCTGTTGTTAATTTCCTTTTGAGTTCTTGGAAACTTTTCTCGCAAGCTTTAGTCCATACAAATTTCATATCCTTCTTGAGTAACTGTGTCATTGGTTTTGCTAGGGTGGAGAACCCCTCAAAAAACCTTCGGTAATATCCAGCCATCCCTAGGAAACTTCGCACATCTGTCACGTTGGCTGGTGGTTTCTAGCCAAGTATGGCCTTGACTTTTTCTGGGTCCACAGAAACACCTTCTTGGGTCAATACGTGGCCTAGAAAACCAACCTGTCTCAACCAAAATTCACATTTGCTAAATTTGGCGTATAATTGATGCTTCCTTATTTCTCCCAGTACAATCCTGAGATGTTCAGCATGTTCTTCTGGTGTCTTAGAGTATACCAGAATATCATCAATGAACACCACCACAAATTTGTCCATGAATTTCATAAACACTTTATTCATGAGGTGGAAAAAATATGCGGGGGCATTTGTCAGTCCAAACGGCATTATTGTAAACTCATATAATCCATATCTGGAGGTGAATGCTGTCTTAGGGATATCTTCTGTCCGTACTTTTAATTGATGATACCCCGACCTTAAATCAATTTTTGAGAAAACCTTGGCTTGTGCGAGTTGGTCAAATAAATCATTTATCTGTGGCACGGGATATTTGTTCTTGATGGTGACCATGTTGAGTGCTCGATAGTCTATACATAATCTCAGTGTCCCATCCTTTTTCTTGGCAAATAATACTGGTGAACCCCAAGGCGAGGAGCTGGCCCGTATAAATCCTTTGTCCAGTAATTCTTTTATTTGCTTCTTTAATTCTACCAACTCGGAGGGTGCCATTCTATAGGGCTTCTTGTAAATGGGGGTGGTTCCAGGTGCTAGTTCAATGATGAACTCTATTTCCCGGTCTGGTGGCATGCCTGGTAGTTCTTCGGGAAATACATTAGGGAACTCACACACCACTAGAACTTTTCATAACTCCAAAATGTCCACCTTGTTCAACCTTGGTTGCCGTGATACTGGCCTTTCTTGAGCTGCAACTTTTATTGTCTTCCCGTGATGATGAGTAAGAATTACAGTCCGATTGAAGCATTCGATAAATCCCTTGTTGGTGGTTAACCAGTCCATTCCTAGGATAACATCCAGTCCCTTATTTTCCAATACAATGAGGTTTGGTTGAAACTTTAGTCCTTCAATCTCAATAACCACACCTTGGCAGTAACTCTGAGTGATTTGCTTAATTCCGGGGGACTTGATGATCATGGATTTTTCCAAGGGAAGCATCGAAAAATCATGTTGCAAAGCAAATTTCTTTGAAATGAACGAGTGAGAAGCTCCTGAATCAAACAAAACCGTGGCAGGTATGGTGTTGACAGGGAACGTACCGAGTACGTTATCCGGGGCATTCTGTGCTTCCTCCTGTGTCACATGGTTCAAGTGACCCTTCCTGTGATTGTTATTGGGGTTGACGTTGTTACGCTTGGGTGTTGAATTATTACCACTATTGTTCAGCTTGGGGGCCGAGTTTCTTGGCTTTGGGCACTATTTGGCATAGTGTCCTTCCTCGCCACAAGCGTAGCAAGTAACTCCTGGGCGATATGTAAAATCCTTGTCTCTTGCATGATAATTTTTGTTCGGGCGTGGAGCACTGGTTGGTGATTTGTTCGCTCCAATTTTCTGAAAATCAGTCTTGTTTCGATTGTTGCGGGCAGGAGTAGTTTTGTCCCTTTTGCGCTTGCGAAAATCCTCCAAGCTGCGGCGCTCATTTTCCAATGTGATATCTTTGTCCACAAGTGTTTAGAAATCCGGAAAGGTGTGTACGACCAGCTGGCACTTAAGTGCTGGTGCCAGACTGTCTAGAAATTTTTCCATCTTTTTATTTTCAGTCATATGCTCTTTGTTGGCATAACGGGATAATTGAGTAAACTGACTATTGTACTCAGTCACTGTCATGCTTCTCTGCTTGAGGTCATCAAACTCCCTTTTCTTGATCTTCATAATGCTTCTGGGAATGTGCGCCCCACGAAAACCTTCTTTAAATTCTTCCCAGGTGATGTTATTTTCATTGGGCTGCATGTGTAGGAAATTTTCCCACCATGATGCAGCTGCTCCAGTGAGGCAGTGAGGTGCATAAAGTACCTTCTCACGGTCCGAACATTGTGCAATAATTAACTTCCTTTCAATGTCTCGAAGCCAATCATCGGCCTCAAGAGGTTTATCAGTGTGAGAGAACGTTGGGGGACGTGTCTTTTGTAGTTCAGACAATTTGGAATGCTACTAATATGGTTCACGGTGATTTCACATATTGATAACGTGGTTCATCACTTCTTGATGCTGCTGCTGGCTTTGCTCATAAAGCCGGCATATTTGAGAAAATGCTGCTTCATTGCCTTGCTGACTTGACTGCCCCTGTGTGAAATTGTTACTGGTCTGGGTACCATAATTTTCCTCCGACGGACTTGGCATGGAACGAGTCTAGGGATGAGGCATTTTCCACTCTGGGGTATTTTTGCAGAACTCATGAGAAAAACTGAGTGGCAAAAATAAATAATTTTTTGCAAAGGCAGATTTTAAGAACTCAAAAAAATTTCAATAAAAATACTTGATTGCGCATGGAGAAGGACTGCTCAGTACATATCTTACACGCAAGCCATAATTATACAATACATCACTCAGGATGTGCGTACACATTCCTGACATGTTATTTAGGCTAGTGCACTTCTCCGAGTTCCTACATGATGCGCACACAAACTACTTCTCACCAAACCTATATACATATAAACATATCATACAAGCTGGTACATCGCACGGCTGCTAGGCGCACTCAGTCAGAGATGGTCAGAACTTCCCTCGTCCTGCTGAGGGTAAGACCCAGTGATGCTGGAGACTCAACCTCCTCCTCACTAATAGGCTCCAGGCGTGAAGTACTGGGTTGAGGAGCTGGTGCGGGCGTGGCAGGTGGTGTAGCTCTGACTGGAGTAGGAGCAATGACTTGGTCAAACTCCTCGGTGGTAGACAGGCGACGAGCAGTGGCTAAGATGGCAGATGCATAGGATGCTGAGGACGAGACGTAAGTCAGTGGTGGTGCAGTACGGAGGAGCTCCCTCCTTTTGGCGGAACAGCCCTGAACGAAGTCCATTTGAGCAGCCACAAAGTCGTCCACGAGGTTATCAAAAGCTGCCTCGAGAGCTCTGAGATACTCAACCAACAATTCAATAGCTTCATCTCTCTCACCCCTAGCGCAAGTGAACGCATAGTGACATGTGTAGGGCACGTGGCATGGGAGGTAGCGGTAGTGACGAGTCTTCATCGAACGGAGAGCATCCCGGAGACGAGCTATCGCCCCACGGGCAGCCATCTGCATGGCATGCCTCTACGAAGGCATGGCCCTTCCCACAAATCGGAAGCGGCGTGTCTCAGAATGTCCTCCCTTGAATTGCACCGCGGCCTGGTGCATAGACACGCTGTCGCTGATCTTGTGTTGGTAGAGTGTGAACTCCGGACGAGTCGATGGCCCGGTCGCGACCTTGGTGATGGAGACGAGAAGCTTGATAAATCCCTCAGCTACATTGGCGAACACTTGTGACTCACAGTCGCTGCCAGCCATCTACAAAAGTAGACCAAAATTCCACATAGTCAATTCATAAATTTATGATGACTAAGAGAAAATTGCCACAATTGCAAAATGTTAAAATAACACTTGTTACGCTAATAACCGATTAGCGATCGCACCTATTGGCTTCCTACAGTCAGCCTAGCTCTGCTACCAAGGTTGTCAGGACCAGTTTTTCCAATAAAACATTTATTGAAAAACCGACCATTATATCCGACCAGTATAGAAGAATCCTCCTTACTAGTAGACAAATTCTTGATACAGAAATCCAGAAGTACTAACTTTTATACAAGGTGGAGCTGAGGCTGCTCAACAATTTATTACAAGCACGCCGATATTATACATAAAGGCGGATATGACACAAAGGGGTATGGTGGCATAACTACTGACTCGTAATAAAAGTGGTGGTGGATATGTCACAGTGACGTGGGTGACATGACTCCAAAATCTTACAGCTCATCAAGCGGCGGAGTGAGGCTCGATGATTTTATTAGGGTAGCGGAAGCGTATATAAAACAAGTGACCACCTCTAGGATCGCACGGGACTGACTGGGTCTCCTCTAGACGTCGGACTCGCTACCGTACTCTTCATCCATAAGATCGCCTTCATCAACATCTGGCCAAATCAACAAGCCAGGTGAGTACTTTGAATGTACTCGCAAGACAGTTTGGACATAAGATATAACAAATGCAAACATGATGCACATGAGCAGATTAGTAATGCACACTCAGGTAATAAATTTGCACGGCATGATAAATGAAAGGAAGTCAGGCGATAGTCCTCCCGAAATCCCAATAAAATAGCTGAAGACCGATCGGGTGTCTGAAGTGACGCCTCGAAGGGTAAAATAAATTAACATGCCACAGTCGGGCGTTAGGGCGACACCACATAAAGGGCTTATATTGAAATGTAAATGACAGTACGTGCCACAGTCAGACGTCTAAGCGACATCTCGAAAAGGGCTTATAATGAAAGTAAATAACAAGGTTGCCACAATCGGACATTTGAGGGACATCACATAAAGGGCTTATATCAAAAGTAAATAACAAGAATGCCATAGTCGGACGTCTGAGCGACATCACATAAAGGGCTTATATCAAAAGTAAATAACAAGAATGCCACAGTCGGACGTCTGGGCGACATCACATAAAGGGCTTATATTAAAATTAAATAACAAGAATGCCATAGTCGGACGTCTGGGCGACATCACATAAAGGGCTTATATTTCGCCATTCGAATTCAAGTAGCTCATGAATTTAAATCATCCCAAAGAAATACTCAGTACATAATAATAAACTGGTTAGTCCGTCCACGGGAATAACGTTCAGCCGGGATTAGCACTCTCAGTTTCATGTTTATCCACCGAAGACTGTCACTGAGACTGACACTGAGACTGACCCTGATATGTTGATCAAAGTCCTTGATCATGAACACAGTTACTCGGATGGTTTTGACTCTGCAGAGTTTGTACTCTTTACCCACAGGCAACGAATTTCAGTAGATGCAAAGGACTAGTTCCGTTTACGGTATTTTAGAAGAAACACATCTAACCCGTACACACCCATTCCACATTCTGCTGCCAGGAATCACCCTAGGCAACGTTCAAGAAAAACTTTGAGAAGGGGAGGCTACAACCTCGAGTAGCATGGGATTAAATTTATATTCGCGCGCTCTAAGGGGTGCCCCCCTCTCGGTCCCAACCGGAAACACCCATGCCCCCTGACCGGATGACGGGCTTTAATCCAGGGCCATGGAACCCTCATCACGGCCCCTCTATTTGGTGTGTACAAGGAAAGATGTTTGCAACTTACTAAACTGTATCCTTTGCAGAAAACATGTGGTAGCACGGAAGGGAACGAACAAGAAGAAGACTTCATCCCCGTTGATACTGGTGTTACACGGTTGACATAAGACTGGCATACTTCAACAATACCATCTTATAACCTATCATGCCACCACATGATCAGGTTATCTCACCGTCATATGAACACATCAAACTTCGAAGCTCGCTTGTAGCTTGCCTTGCATGCAATATAACAATCACTAATGCTTATATAAACATGCCATGAGAAAACTACTCAAGCAAACATGCAAAACACACATCATATCAAAGGTTAAAACATGCTTTCCTGGTTCGGAGTAGTCGTAGTCCTGCTCGGCGAAGTTTGCGGCTCCGTCACCTACTTCGGTATCTACGGTATAAAAGAAATCGGATACTAACGTAAATACCGTGCAGGCATAAAAATTGTTCCAAATATTTTTCAAATAAATATGAAAAAAACTAGATAGAAAAATAGAGATGATAGAAAAATAGTCAACTCAAAATCATCTTTTGTTTAAAAGTTATAAAGGTTTTAGTCCAGGGACTAATCTGTGATGAAATAGAAACTACCTAGGGGCTAGTTTAGAAAAACAGAAAACGCTTCGGTTAGAAGTACGCCAACCCAAAAGAAAAACGTCCTTTGCCCGGAGGCGTTTTCAGATAACGCTTCGAATAAGAGAGGAGAGGCTGACGAGGGGGTCCCACCCGTCAGGTTTAAAACATTGAAACAGAGCACACCGGTGCCTGAGGACCGCGGTGGTCACCAGCGTCGATCCACAGCGAGGTAGGGGGAATGGAGGGTACCTACGGACTCACTGAGCTCTCCCGTATCTGTGGGTGGTGGAGTTGGTCGTCGGCGTGCACCATGTCGACGGTGGCCTCCACACCGGTGGACGGTGTTTCGGGCGGTGATGGATCCCACCGAATAGGGCTGCAAACGTCAAATTGGGGCTCGGGTTAGACGAGGTAGTGGACTAGAAGGTTGCTGACAAGGTTTGGGAGGCGGGGGTGCCCTCACCAGAGAAAATTTTGCCGGAGCCCAAAGCGGATCGGGGCGGCCGGAGTCGGGGAAGAAGGCTGTCCCGAGGCCTTCTGATGAGCGTGGCGAGGTTTTGAGGTGAGGAGGGGAGGTGCTGGATCGAGAACGAGCTCGGGGCCTCCATTTATAGCCGGCCTGAGGCGGTTGCCGAGAACGGGGTGACTCCGGCGAGTGATTACGGCGAGGCAGCGGTGGGGCAGGCAGTTTAGGTGACTGGGCAGCTGCGGATTGGTCAATTGGCACCATCCAACGGCTAGCCTTGGTCGGATTTGATCTGCTCCCATGGTTTCGACGGAACGGCCTCACGGGCTCGTCGGCAGTAGAGAGCGCGCTCTGCACCTCTCAGGCCACGGTGAGGGCTCTGCAGCACGCACAGGGGGAAAGGACGGCCACACGGAGGCTTCTGGTGGTGTGGGCGATGCTGGATGGTGCCGTATGGCAGGGCTGGCCCCTGCTGACCGCCACGGGCAGTTTTGCCACCGCGGAAGATGCCGGTGTTGGTGAGACACATCGCAACCGATGCTTGCGCCCGTCCAAACGACCGTGCGGCACACTGGATAAGAAGGAGGAGCAGGGAGCAAGGCGCCAATGCGTGCATTGGCGAGATTGACGCCGCGGACTGACGAAAATGACACTGTCTCTGAAACTGAAACTCTGAAATCTGAATTTGAACAGAAACAGTGCACGCCAGCTATTCGATGAAATGATTTAGGCATGTGGAATTTTTTTTCTTCAGCTGAGACTTGGTGAGGTGATCTCTTGATGCATCTGGAGACTGCCTGAATTATCTCAGAATTTTTGGAAAAGAAAAAGAATGAATTTCACCAAAAAGGGCAAATCTGGTCCAAACTTGCAGCAAGCAAATTTTAAAAAATTTGAACTGTGGACCAGCAGATCTTGATGGATCTAGGTTGAGGGTACTAAGAAGTAGCTAGGCTAATTTGCTTGGGCTCAGGAACTTAAGGGATTTGGTACTTCCTTTGTAAATCCCAAGAGTCCAAAATAAATCACAAAAAAATGTTTGAGGATAAAATAAATAGAAATAAAATCTAAAAGAGGTTGAAACTTGCTGGAATTGGATGCTTGGCTTGACCCAAAGTAGGGAGGTGGTTTTGGAAGAGGATTTTTCTACATAGGCCATGGCAAGAGAGAAATCTTTGAAGGGGAAAGAATAGATCCATAATTTATAGGAATTCTTTTTAATAGAAATGATTTGTAAAAACCCTCCAAAGTTATTTGTGTTGAGCCAACATAAGATAAAAAAACCCTTAAGACCAAAGATCAAGATTTGGAAGAACCCATAAAAAAATACTTGTCACAAATGAAAATTTTGAGAAGGAGAGTCCTTTAGAAAAAAAATTAAATGACCTCCTTCCACTTAAATAAAGAATTTGATAAAAACCAAATCAAAATTTTTGGAGTGTTACATCTTCCCTGAAGAGCCAGCGACCAATGGCAGAGCAGCTTGCCTCCGCCGTCCGTGGCCCCGGCCAAAATCCCGCTCCCCGCCCCACCGCACGGTTGGGGTTGCGCCGCCGCTGGGCCAATCCACAAAGACTCCCCATCATCGAGATCCGGCGGTGGTAGTACCTTGAACCCACGAAACTCTAAGATAGCCATCTAAGCGCTGCTTCCACGGCAAACTTGCGGCCCCGCACCCTTACGTTAGACACCAGCCAACCGACAGCCTAGGAGCTTCGCCGCCTCGAGGGGTGCTGCTTCCCATTGGGAATCGATTGGCGCAGAATAAAAATTCAGACAATTGACGCCTAAATAAAGTGATTTGAGATGAGGGTGCGGCCTATCTGGCGGCATGGTGAAGTAGGCAGGTCCAGCTGCCTAGTCGGTGAGGCCGGCGCGGTTGCGGTGGCCACCGACAACATGGAAACGGTGATGTCACGATGGTCTACCGCTACGGGGAAGCAGCACCAGGACACTGGACGGATCCGAAGTTGGAACCGCTCTGGCACCATGAACAACAGTAGGGCTGAATCGGCTCCGGTATGGTTCACGCGGCCATCGTCGAGGCAGCTCCAGCAGCACGGAGTAAGAGGCACACAACCTAGTGCAGGACGGCAAATGGATAGCATCTCTGACATTAGGGAGGAGGGCGGCTGTGAAATTGGTGCGGTGGGGGTGCCATGGAGGAGGGGCTGAGGTTTCGCAGCTCTGGAGAAGGGAGCTTCCGGGGAGAAGGTGATTTGGCGCCCACGAGGTATGAATGGGGGGGATTGGGAGGGGAGTGGAACCATGTTTTACAGACGCATTTGTCTGAAATGTGAGGGGGAGTTACAGTTCTACCCCTGCCTTTAGGCTTCTCGGCTTGGGTCTATGTACCAAGGGTCGGGGATAGTAGAGTAACTTTGCTTCTCCCCAAAAAGTGGGCGGGAGCGATTTCGGGCGAGGAGGGCGTGTTTTGAAATATAGTGGGCGCGTGTGATTTCGGGCGAGGAGAGCGTGTTTTGAAACAGTGGGCGCGAGCTATTTCGGGCAAGGAAAGCGTGTTTTGCCGACCATGGTTTATGAATTATTCGGCACATGTCATTTCGGCCTAGGAGAAGGCGCGCTTGGATGAAGTTATGAACCTACACTCGATGCACAACGGGCCAATTAATGCGTCTCCCACATAGGACGGTAATTTCGCGTCTCCCATTTATTTGCTCGGGCGAATTCCACCGAGCAAAGGATGTTTAATGGTTCATTCAAAATTTGGGAGAATGAGCATCCACGTCTACCTTACCAAGTCGATTTGAATCAAATTTAGAAATATTAGCTTGCCACTTCTTTTTGAGATGGAGATATGATGCTCGGGAGTAATGTGTTTTTACATGCTCGTTGCTAGCGATTTACTATATGACAAATAGTTGACCCACTCAAAAACGGGAATCAAACCCAAAATGAAATTTCTCGATTCAATGAAATAGCTCGTTCACTAGGTCAAAATAGTGAACTAAATCCAAAATTGAACACCTCAATCGAAAAGCATGTTGTACAATATTATATTACTCCATGAACATGTTGAAAGTCAAATTAATGAACTTGTTTGATATACGCATATATCCGTTCATGTGTGGATTGCAGACAACATGTTCTCTAATTTAAATATTTGAATGCAAGTTTATATCGAAACATGGTTTATATCAGTCTTTGATGCATAAAACATGACCTCCCCCTCTCCCGGACTCCTGCTCTCTCTCTCCCTCTCGCCGACAATCTTCAATTCTGTCGCACGCATCCAACACACAAACCTTGTTGGTCTTCTCTCTTTCTCTCCATCTCTGTCTCTTTGTGTGTGTGCGTGGGGGGGGGGTCTTTCTAGTTCGCATGCATATATACTCCATCTATAGGTCTCTCTCGCACACTATGTATGATTCTCTAGTCCAAGCTAGATATCTTGGGTGCACTCATCGTACGCACACAAATTCCTTGGCTCCTTGCTCGTAACTCTCTCATGCACCACTCTGTCGTCTCGGAGCTCTTCCCCCTCTCTTTCAAACTCTCCATCTACCTGGGTCACACATACACATGCATATCTCACTCGCACTCGATAGGCCCATCTAAAACTCTATCTCTCTCCCTCGTTCTCTCTCCATCTGACACGCACACACACACACAATCTCTTGCCTAGCTAGCCAAGTATGATGGTCTCTCACTCAATTGTAGGCACACGCAGTCCCCCTATATGTATATGACTAGCTAATCTTAGTCTCCATCACAAACATGTGCATGGTATATCTTGATTTCTCTTGGGGCATCTTTCTATAATGCACGCATCTCCCTCGATCTCCCACCCATATAGTCCCCTCACGATCTCGAGGGGGTCTCTCTATCACAAACACACCCTCTCGCCCTCCCCATGCGTCCATGTTCTCCATGTGTCCCTCTCGACCTTTGTTCCTTGTTGGACAGACCTCTATTGGACATGTGCTATAGGGGTGTCTCTCTCCGTTGCAAACAATCACACACTAGCTATCTTGGTGTATCTCCTCGCCTCGCTTTTCTATCTCGGAGATGCATGCGTGATATGTTTGCCCAAGAAACGAAAAAACACACACTCTCTCTAATTTATCATTTGTTGTCACTTTATCTTTCACACACATACTCTTTTTGCACACTTACTCATTCTCCTTCACACGCACTTGATCCCTCTCGACTTAGGCACTCTCCTCGGTCCATAGCATATTGATTTGTTGAAAAGTCAAACATCACAAAGTTTGACCATGTACATGGAGAAAAACAATTACATCTGGAACGTCAAACATATACCATTTGATTCACCATGAGATGTAGTTTCGTATGATGTATCTTTGGTATTGAAGATATAAATAACACTTGTGTATACCTGATCAATGTTTCCAAAGTTTGACTTCTAAAAAAATTACATGCTCTACATTATCGAGCGGATGTTATATCTCTTCCCCCCTCTCAGCTATCTGACGCACCACTTAGCCTTATCGGGGCTCCTCAATCTCTCTCAAACTTTATATCTCACTTGTTCACACATACACATGTCTCGCTCGCGCTATACATATAGACCCATCCAACACTCTCCGCCCTTGTTCTCTCTCTATGTGACACGCACCCCCCTAATAAGTACCGTAATCCCTCACTCCATCATAGGCGCAAGCACCCCCCTAAGTATGATTATCTCTCACTAGCCATCAGGAACACACGTATTGTCTCCTTCCATACATACATCAATCTCAATATCTCTCGGGGTATCTTCTATCGCGCACACACCTTGTCACTCGATCTCCCACCCATGTAGTCCCATCACGATCTCCATGTTGGGGAACGTAGCAGAATTTTAAAATATTCTACGCATCACCAAGATCAATCTATGGATTCATCTAGCAACAAGGGGGAGAGGAGTGCATCTACATACCCTTGTAGATCGCGCGCAGAAGCGTTCAAGAGAACGGGGTTGATGGAGTCGTACTCGTCGTGATCCAAATCACCAATGACCTAGTGCCGAACGGATGACACCTCCGCGTTCAACACACGTACGGTTGGGAAGACGTCTCCTCCAAATTGATCCAGCAAGGGGGAAGGAGAGGTTGATGAAGATCCAGCAGCACGACGGCGTGGTGGTGGAAGCAACGGTGATCTCGGCAGGGCTTCGCCAAGCTCAAGGAGAGGGAGGAGTGTCACGGGAGGGAGAGGGAGGCGCCAGGGGCTAGGGTGCGGCTTCCCTCCCTCCCCCCACTATATATAGGACCCCTAGGGGGGCGCCGGCCCTAGGAGATTGAATCTCCAAGGGGGGCGCCGGCCAAGGGGGGTGGAGTGCCCCCCAAGCCAAGTGGGGCGCCCCCACCCCTAGGGTTTCCAGCCCTAGGCGTAGGGGAGGCCCATGGGGGAGGCGCATCAGCCCACTAGGGGTTGGTTCCCCTCCCACTTCGGCCCATGGGGACCTCCGGGATAGGTGGCCCCACCCGGTGGACCCCCGGGACCCTTCCGGTGGTCCTGGTACAATACCGATTACCCCCGAATCCTTCCCGATGGCCGAAACTTGACTTCCTATATATAAATCTCCGGGACTCCAAACAACTTTCGGGTTACCGTATGCTAATATCTCAACAACCCTAGCATCACCGAACCTTAAGTGTGTATACCCTAGGGGTTCGGGAGACACGCAGACATGACCGAGACGACTCTCCGGTCAATAACCAATAGCGGGATCTAGATACCCATGTTGGCTCCCACATGCTCCTCGATGATCTCATTAGATGAACCACGATGTCGAGGATTCAATCAATCCCGTATACAATTCCCTTTGTCAATCGGTACGTTACTTGCCCGAGACTCGAATGTCGGTATCCCAATACCTCGTTCAATCTCGTTACCGGCAAGTCATTTTACTCGTACCGTAATGCATGATTCCGTGATCAATCACTTGGTAACATTGAGTTCATTATGATGATGCATTACTGAGTGGGCCCAGAGATACCTCTCCGTCATACGGAGTGACAAATCCCAGTCTCGATTCGTGCCAACCCAACAGACACTTTCGGAGATACCTGTAGTGTACCTTTATATTCACCCAGTTACGTTGTGACGTTTGGCACACCCAAAGCACTCCTACGGTATCCGGGAGTTGCACAATATCATGGTCTAAGGAAATGATACTTGACATTCGGAAAAGCTATAGCAAACGAACTACATGATCTTAGAGCTATGCTTAGGATTGGGTCTTGTCCATCACATCATTCTCCTAATGATGTGATCCCGTTATCAACGACATCCAATGTCCATAGTCAGGAAACCATGACTATCTTTTGATCAACGAGCTAGTCAACTAGAGGCTCACTAGGGACGTGTTGTGGTCTATGTATTCACACATGTATTACGATTTCCGGATAACACAATTATATCATGAACAATAGACAATTATCATGAACAAAGAAATATAATAATAACCATTTTATTATTGCCTCTAGGGCATATTTCCAACACTCCAGGGGACCTCTCTATGACAAACATACACTCTCTCCTCCCCATGTCTGCATTTTCCCCGTACGTCTCTCTCGACCTCTCTCCCTTGTTTGTCAGACCCCTCTTGGCCACGTGGTAGGGGTCTTGCTCTCTCGGTTGCAAACAACCACACACTATCTCCTCACCTTGCTTCCGTTGTCGAAGATGCATGTGTGATATGTTTGCATAAGACACACACGTTTTTTCTCGACTTTTATCGAGTGTTGTCCATGTCTCTTTCACACATGCACACACACTTTTTTCACTCACTCTTTCTATTTCACTCTCTTTCTCTCTCTAGTCAGGGACTCTCTCACGTCCATAAGCATATGGATGTTTTCAAAAGTCAAACCTCAGAAAAGTTTGACCAGGTATATGTGGAGAAAAACATCATTAGATTCATCAGAACATGTACTTACTTCATACTATCATTTATCTTTGGTATTGTAGATATAAGTAACTTCTTTATAAACTTGGTCAAAGTTTCAAAAGTTTGACTTTTATAAAAAAATGTTGGAACTACATTATCAAACGGAGGGAGTAGCTCTCTCTCTCTCTCTCTCTCTCTCTCTTTGCTATCTCTGACGGGCCTTCCCTCTCACATGAACACTCTATACCGACGGATTATACGCTCACTGTGTCAGCGTATAGCTCCGTATATTGTTTTGTTGACCGGCAACCAGTCCACATGCTGCCTTGTCAGCTCGTGTTCTGTATCTTCGTGTGCTGGCCCAGGTGGCAGTGGGTGAAAATAAGTAAACTAGAGGCCCATCTGACACGCAGTGAAGTAAACAAAGTTGAAACCACTCAGGATAGCACCCCGCACGCTAATACATTGAGGGCGCATTGAGGACAAACTTCTTCCGCGTGGCAGCCAAGAAGCGGAGGCGGCTCGAGCCAAAACCGCATCCGGCGAGCCTGTACTTCATCAGAAGCCTCCCCGTCGACATGCTGCTCGTCACCATCGGCCTCCTCCCCACCAAATCTGTCGTGCGCACCGCCCTGCTCTCCCAGCGGTGGCGCCCCCTCTAGTGCCGCGTGCCCCTCAACCTCACCATCGACAGCTGCCTCTGCAACAGGGATTGCAAACGCATGGCCGTAGTCTCCAAGATCCTTTCATCGCACCCTGGGCCAGCCAGTCGCCTTGACATCCGCATGTTCGGTACCAACTGCAAGGTCCAACCCAAGGTCGACGAGTGGTTCTTATCCCCCGCCCTAGATCAGCAAGAGGAGCTCAGCTTTGAAGATGGACGATGTCGCTCTCTGCCGCCGTGCATGCTCCGCCTCACGCCAACGCTGCGCAGCGCCAGCTTCAGCTCCTACTATCTTCCCCAGATTAATGTCGTGCCCGCCCTTCTTCTCCCTCAACTCAAGCAGCTTGACCTCTTTGACGTTGTCATCTCGAAGAGGGCTATGGAGCACCTGCTCCGCTGCTCTACTGCGCTCGAGTACCTTCGTCTTGAGCAGATCCACAGGTTCATTAGCCTCCACATCACCTCGACGAATCTCCGATGGATTTATGTGTCTTGCTGGCCCCACAACAAGACATCAATTGGGAAGAGATCACTCCAGCTGTTCCACATTATGGTCATTGAGAATGCGCCTTTCCTTGAGAGATTGCTTGTATCGGATCTAGAAGGTCCAACAAAAATCAGGGTTATTGACGCACCGAAATTGACAGTGTTGGTGCACTCGTCTGCCAAATTCTCTGAACTCTTTATTGGATACGTAATCGTTGAGGTACAACACTCATCTTCTTCTCCGTCTCTTGAAGTTCACATTTTTAAATTTCTTCTTGATGTATTTATGAACATCTTCCAGAAAATGATTCCCACAAGCTTGACCCAGTCTATGCGCACAGTGAAGATCTTGGCAATAAAATCTATCGGCCCCAATCTGGATCAAGTTGTTGGATTCCTTACATGCTTTCCGTGCACGGAGAAGCTACTCGTCAAGGTGAAACTTCTTTCCTATTAGTAAATGGTAATCACAACATTGCTCAACTTTTTCGTAATTTTCCCAAATTACGATGATAAGTGTAGTGTTCAAAATTGCATCTATGCATTGCACCGAAAGAAATGTTTTTAGTATTTTTTCTCACGTGATCACCTGCATCATTTTTTGTTGTACTACTATAGTAGCCTAGGCTAGTCATAGTGGAAAGTAACTACCTCCGTCCTGGTTTACTCTTCCTATTTTGTAGTATCAAAATTTGACCATAGATTTAACTGGCAAAATGTTAATGCATGTCACTAAGAACTATATCGTTGGATTCGTATTTGAACATAATTTCAAATGGTGTAATTTTTAGTGACATGCATTGGCATTTTCTTACATAAATCTATGGTCAAAATTTTATACTAAATAACAGGTAGTACAAAAGTGGGCTATAACGGCCGTCCACTATGTAGGGCAAAACACGTGCCAAGTTCACATGTGATGCATTTGGCATCGATGCCCCTCCATTGCTCACCTGGTGCCCCAATCTGGATCACCTACTTTGCTCCAGTACCAAATTAATAACTCATGCAATGAAAAAACACTTTTGTGGGAGAGAGAGAGGACTGAGGCAATAAAAAAACACTTGTTTGGGAGAGTGAGAGGCTGGTGTAGTTGGTTTGATTGATTTGTTTATACATGTGGGTCTGTGTGCACTGCGGTGCCAATTCTCTCACATCACGAGAGCGGTGCCAAAATCTTTTGATTTGACATCGACGCGTATTATGTGGCATACTTTTGCGAAATATGGCATCAGCCACATAGTGGAAGGCAACAAATGCCCAAGCTCTTCACGTACTCCTAGGTAAATGAGAGGAGAGAGAGAGATATCACTAGACAGCCAACCCTATCGTATGAGCGAATGATATTGGTACCTCTTGATGACACGACAATCTTATACAGCCATCTGCTCTAATATGTTCTCTTCTTTTGCAGATAAAAAAAGACTCGAAAGTGAAAAATGTGTTGCACTATAACAATCTCATCGAATGCCTTGATCTCCATCTTACAGAAATTGATTTGGTCGACTACCAAGGCAGCACATCTGAGATTAAATTGGCCAGGTTGTTTGTTCTGGAGGCAAGTGTGGTCAAGGTAATGAGGTTTGGCGTTCTCTGGCGCAACAATGAATGGTGTGCTGATCACCGCAAGTGTCTAAGCCTAAATGACAATGTCTCCACAGAAGCTGAATTTGGTTTTGAAACATCAAGTGGCCAGAGACTCAAAACTTATTTGCGCATTAGTGACTTGTCAGGGTGGTGGATTTTAGTTTGTACGATAATGCTACATACACATACACATAAAGTAACAAAAGTTCTTATGTAAACTTCCTAGTAATTCCCTCTTCGTAGGTGCAGCATTACTCCTAACATTTGTAATATCAGTTTGAAACTTGTAATATTGCCGTGTCCTATTCCTACATTTTCAAAATCCTAGGAATCAAACAGGTTCTGAGTTGGTCATGATGTTGTGCCTGCCATCTTTCACCAATAGCTGTCGGATATAGATCTGACGCAAACACACCAACCTTCTCCAGTTTTGCAAAAAGATGCCCGCACTTGTTCCCTATTTACAAACAACTCCTTATCTCTCACAATCAGCCTTATCTCCTCCCCACCACATCTAGAAGGCCATGGAAAAATCTGGCGCAATGGCCGCTGCCGGCGCCATCCACCCCCCAACATTGGTGTTCCGTGCAATGCACGGGTATCTACACATGGGAAATTATGTCGAACACGACTAGTTATAAGCAAGCTAGGTCTACAGCCATGATTATAGTGATTGCAGACGGTGAGGCTGACTATGGTATGCCGAACACGGCGCCTATACTCAGGTGTCATCTCCGGCGTAGGGTCTTCTCACTTCACTGTGAGGAGCAGCACGTAATAATTTGACCAACGGGTAGTACAGTGCTACTACATTGTTACTACTACTACTACTACTACTACTACTACTACTACTACTACTACTACTACTACTACTACTACTACTACTAATACTAGCATGTAGGATCTTGAAGTAGATGTGTCTAGAGGGGGGGTGATTAGACACTTAATGCTAAAGTTGCAATTTTTAAGCTTTTTCGGTTTAAGTGGAGTTTAGGCATAATTTCAACATTCACAATACATATCAAGCAAGCATGCAAAGAGTATATGAGCAGCGGAATGTAAAGCATGCAACTTGCAAGAATGTAAGGGGAAGGGTTTGGAGAATTCAAACGCAATTGGAGACACGGATGTTTTTCCCGTGGTTCGGATAGGTGGTGCTATCCTACATCCACGTTGATGGAGACTTCAACCCACGAAGGGTAACGGTTGCGCGAGTCCACGGAGGGCTCCACCCACGAAGGGTAATGGTTGCGCGAGTCCATGGAGGGCTCCACCCACGAAGGGTCCACGAAGAAGCAACCACCCACGAAGGGTCCACGAAGAAGCAACCTTGTCTATCCCACCATGGCCATCGCCCACGAAGGACTTGCCTCACTAGCGGTAGATCTTCACAAAGTAGGCGATCTCCTTGCCCTTACAAACTCCTTGGTTCAACTCCACAATCTTGTCGGAGGCTCCCAAGTAACACCTAGCCAATCTAGGAGACACCACTCTCCAAGAAGTAACAAATGGTGTGTAGGTAATGAACTCCTTGCTCTTGTGCTTCAAATGATAGTCTCCCCAACACTCAACTCTCTCTCATGGGATTTGGATCTGGTGGAAATAAGTTTTGAGTGGAAAGCAACTTGGGGAAAGCTAGAGATCAAGATTCATATGGTAGGAATGGAATATCTTGGCCTCAACACATGAGTAGGTAGTTCTCTCTCAAAAATAGGATGCTGGAAGTGTAGGCTTAGTCTGATGGCTCTCTCCACGAATGAAGAGGAGGTGGAGGGGTATATATAGTCTCCACACAAAATCCAACCGTTACACACAGTTTTCCAATCTTGGTGGGACCGAATCAACAAACTCGGTCGGACCGAAATAGGAAACCTAGTGACCGTTAGAGATTTTCGGTGGGACCGACTGGATCAACTCGGTGGGACCGATGTGCTAGGGTTAGGGTAAATCCAAAACTCGGTTTGACCGATTACTCAAACTCGGTGGGACCAATTTGGGTAATAAGTGAAACAGAGAGTTGGCCAAGCAAACTCGGTGGGGCCGATTGCATATCTCGGTGGGACTGAAAATATTGCAGTAGGTAACAGAGAGTTTGCAAGCCATCTCGATGAGACCAAGATCCCATCGGTGAGACTGAACTGATTAGGGTTTCTGGCAGTGGCTATGACAGGTGAAACTCGGTGGCACCGGATAGGAATAATCGGTAGGTCCGAGTTTGGCTTTGGGTTTAGGTCATATGTGGAAGTGGGAAAGTAGCTGAGGATTTTGGAGCATATCATTAAGGACATGAAGCAAGAGGCTCATTAAGCAACACCTCATCCCTCCTTGATAGTATTGGCTTTTCCTATGGACTCAATGTGATCTTGGATCACTAAAATGTAAAATGAAGAGTCTTGAGCTTGAAGCTTTAGCCAATCCTTTGTCCTTAGCATCTTGAAGGAGTTCCCACAACCTTTAGTCCATGCCACTCCATTGTTGAACTTATCTGAAACATGCTAGATAGAAATGTTAGTCCAACAAGAGATATGTTGTCATCAATTATCAAAACCACCTAGGGAGCACTTTTGCTTTCAATCTCCCCCTTTTTGGTAATTGATGGCAACATACATCAAAGCTTTAGATAAAGATATAAAGAACAGCAAGTAAAGCTTTGGAAGGACATGTAACAAGCATAGGCTCCCCCTACATATATGCACTCATGTAAATATGAAATATAGAGGCATGTGAGAGCATAACCATGATAGAGTAGGCAATGTGTTACATGTATTTTGGCCATATGCATCATAGCAAAAGATTATCAAGGAAAATACCTTCATGCTCATGAGTCCTTCTTGCAAACAGTATGTACATAAGCAAGAACTCCTCATACTAATGATTTTGATGCATATACTTACCTTGTGGTCTTGAGTTGGCTTAGGATGGAATGAACCTGCACAAACAAAGTTAGATAACACAGGTACATCCACTAGCCAGAGCAAACAAAAGAAACCACAAGAATACCAAGACTGGGATGACATGTAGAGAGTGAGTACAAGGTACCACATTGGATTCAACATGTCCCCAAGAATGAAGATATGCAATGAATTTGACTGATTTCTTTCCCTTAGGTGTCTTGCTTCCCCAGAGTGTTACATGGGATATTGGGAGAAGATAAGGAACAACAAATCAGAGCTGAAAGATACAAATGAACATGTCTTTCCCCCTAAAAAGACATGTGACATCTCTCCTCTTGAACATCAAGCATCAAGCATCTGGGACATCTGGGATCCTTGAGTATTCTCTCCCCCTGGAAGTCTCTCTCTCCCCCTTAATACTTTCTCTCTTGTAGGTTTGGTCCTTGAGACTTTTTCTCTCCCTTGATGTGATCTCTCTCTCCTACAAGCTTTGATGTGATCTCTCTCTCCCCCTTTGACATCAATTTCCAAGAAGGGCTTTCTGGAATCCGTCGTATAGGTTTGGTCCTTGAGACTCAGCACAAAGCAATGGATAAAACTGTGATGCTTGTAGAGGACAAGATTCATTGAGTAGAGGTGGATCAAAAGAAATATAGAACAAGTGGCAAACTGTTTTTCCTGTTGCGAAGTCGGTGGCACCGAGTGGTATGTTTCGGTGGCACCGAAAAGATTCGATTGGACCGAAAATTACAAGGCGGTGAAACCGAGTTCACACAGAGAAAAACACTTGTCACCTCAGCTCACTAGACATATAGGATCTCACAAAGATTTGCAATGAATTACCTGAAGGATTTGCAAGGAATTAAATGCAGAAAATGCAGAACATAAACAGAAAGAAAAGAGAAGAGACTGAAAAATCTAGATGGAGTTTTTTTTGTGTTTGAAAAAGAGAAAGAAACTAAACATGCATGAGATACACACAAAAAGAACACAAGAGAACTTCATCTAGAGTTGGGCGGTGACATAGTCACCTATGTTAGAGTATATTGACTTAGGAGTCAAGTGAGAACACTTGATCATAGGTCATACTCATCGTTTATGCTCAAAATGGGGTTACCAATTGTCGTTTAAGCATCTTGATGTATTCACATCTTGTTGAGTTGCTTTGACTCATGTCTTGAGTAAAGATTCTCTAAGATGGAATAACATACCTTGGGTGGTGGTGTGGTTCTTGCTCATGTAGTTGAACTTGTGTGGGTGCTCAAGGTTGATGTAGCTCATCAAGAGTTGGGAGCACCACTTGGAGTTTGAGTTCATCTACCTACATGGGTTAGTTCTTGCAAGGAAGAGCACTTGTGTATCCAAAGATGACAATCATGAAGCTCAACATAGAATTTGTCAAAGGATATGTTTGAATGGTTTTGTGCTTCCTTCTCTTCAACCACCATTGTGTAGAGTCTTGGTGATGTAGAGATTGCTCAAGATGTGAGTGAGTCGCAATCTCATGGAATTAGATTCAACCAAGCACCTACATGGGTTAGACAACATGGAAGGTGCAAATATATCCAAGACATAAGATAGTTATCATAAGAGATATATCATGGATTAGTCATAAGCTCATGTCTTGCATGTATCCAATGGAGTTTCTACTCCAAGTTCGAAGCATCAATGATGTTCAATTCTCCTCTCAACCTGCAAAACACTTTCTCATCAAGAGGTTTAGTAAATATATCCGCTAATTGCTTATCGGTGCCAACATGCTTAAGATCAATGTCACCCTTAGCAACATGATCTCGAATGAAATGATGACAAACTTCAAAATGCTTAGTTCGAGAATGTTGTACAGGATTATGACCAATTTTGATAGCACTTTCATTGTCACAAAGTAGTGGAACATGTTTCACATAGATCCCATAATCTTTAAGAGTTTGGGTCATCCAAAGTAATTGAGCACAACATGAACCAGCGGCAATGTATTCCGCTTCGGCGATGGATAAGGATACCGAGTTTTGTTTCTTGGAAGACCAAGACACAAGAGATCTACCAAGAAATTGACAAGTACCCGAAGTGGACTTTCTATCAACCTTGTCTCCGGCATAATCCGAGTCGGAATAGCCAACAAGATCAAAAGAAGATCTCTTAGGATACCAAATGCCAAAGTTTGGTGTATGGATTAAGTATCTCACTATCCTTTTCACAGCCGTAAGATGACATTCTTTAGGAGCAGCTTGATATTGTGCACACATGCACACACTTAGCATAATATCGGGACGTGAAGCACATAGGTATAACAATGAACCAATCATAGAGCGATAAACCTTTTGATCAACCGGTTCACCATGTTTGGTCAAATCATTATGTCCACTAGTAGGCATGGGTGTAGACATACCTTTGCATTCTTGCATATTGAACTTCTTGAATAAGTCCTTGGTGTACTTCGTTTGAGAGACAAATGTACCTTCCTTAGTTTGCTTGATTTGCAAACCGAGAAAGAATTTGAGTTCACTCATCATAGACATCTCAAACTTCTCTGACATTAGCTTTCCAAACTTTTCACTAAAGAGAGGGTTAGTTGAACCAAATATGATATCATTGACATAAATTTGGCATACAACTAGTTCTCCATTAACCCTTTTAGTAAAAAGAGTAGAATCAATTTTACCAATTTCAAAACCACTTGTAATAAGGAACTTGGTCAAGCATTTATACCATGCTCTAGGAGCTTGTTTAAGACCATAAAGAGCTTTGTGAAGTTTGTAAACATGATTTGCTTTCTTAGGATTGATAAAGCCGGGAGGTTGTTTGACATAAACTTCCTCCTCTATTTCACCATTTAGAAAAGCACTTTTAATGTCCATTTGGTACAAGGTGATATTATGGTGATTAGCATAGGCAAGTAAGATGCGAATGGACTCAAGTCTAGCAACGGGAGCATATGTCTCACCATAGTCCATACCTTTGACATGTGTGTACCCTTGGGCGACGAGACGTGCTTTGTTGCGAACCACTTATCCATCTTCATCTTGCTTGTTGCGAAACACCCATTTGGTACCAATGATGTTTTGGTTGTTGTCGGGCTTCTCAACCAATGTCCAAACTTGGTTTCTCTAAAAATTGTGTAGCTCTTCATGCATAGCGTTTATCCAATCCGGATCTTCCAATGCTTCTTCAACCTTCATAGGTTCAATGCTAGAGATGAATGAATAGTTTTCACAAAAGTTAGCTAAACGAGTTTTTGAGCGAGTGATTCTCCCCGTTTGTATATCATTGAGGATTTGCTCGACGGGATGATCTTTGGAAATTCTTGCTCGAACTCGTGAGAGCTTTTGCTTGGGTCTTCGTTGAACATATTCTTCATCTTGTTCTTCTTCTTGGCCTTCTTCATTGTTGACGTCGTCGTTCTCTTGTCGTGGTGGAGAAAGAGGTTGTTGATGTTTGTCTTGATGCATTTCCTTGTCTTCTTCATCTTGGTGTGTCCCACTTGTGGATGCTTCCGTGTCAATTCTTGGTTCACCTTGTTGTGAAGTAGAAGCTTCCACTTGGACGGATGAAGTACTCTCCTTCACCTCCGTTGGACGAATTTTGCCAATGGACAAGTCTTGGATTGCTTCTGAAGGGTCTTTGTCTCCTACATCAATTGGCAATTGCTCTACTTGCGAGCCATTAGATTCATCAAGCTTCACATCTACCGTCTCTTCAACCTTTCGGGTGAAATTGTTGTAGACACGGTAAGTGTGAGAGTTTGAGCCATAACCAAGTAGAAAACCTTCATGAGATTTACGAGCAAACTTTGAACGACGATGCTTATCAAGAATGTAGCACTTTGAGCCTAATACTCGAAAGTATCCAACTTGGGGTTTGTTACCAGTGAGAAGCTCATATGCCGTCTTGCCGAGTAGCTTGTGAAGATATAAGCGATTTGTTGCGTGACAAGCTGTCTCAACCGCTTCTGCCCAAAAGTGCTTCGGCGTCTTGTATTCATCAAGCATCGTTCTTGCCATTTCGATGAGCGTCCGGTTCTTCCTCTCAACAACTCCATTTTGTTGAGGTGTGTACGTAGCCGAGAACTCGTGTGAAATCCCTTCTTCGTCAAGAAAGGTGTCCACATTTGTGTTCTTGAACTCCGTTCCGTTGTCACTCCGAACCTTCTTGATCTTCACGTCAAACTGATTTTGGGACTTCCTAGCGAAGTTTCTGAAGATCTTCTGGAACTGCGACTGGTCATTAAGAAAGAACACCCACGTAAATCTTGAAAAATCATCAACTATAACTAGACCAAAAGAATTTCCACCGAGACTCTTGTAGGCGTTGGGACCAAAAAGATCCATATGAAGTTGCTCGAGTGGCCTTCTTGTGGTCATGATGTTCTTCACGGGATGCCTTCCTCCAATCTGTTTACCTGCTTGACAAGCACTGCAAAGTCTATCCTTATCAAATATGACATCGTTAACTCCAAGGATATGATTTCCTTTAATAAGCTTGTCAAGGTTTCTCATGCCAACGTGACCTAGTCGTCTATGCCACAACCAACCTTTTGAGGATTTAGCAACAAAGAAAGTTTTAGGTTGTGCCTTTTTAGAGAAATCGACAATGTAAAGATCACCTCTACGCATACCCCTAAAGACCATTTTATGATTGTCTCGACGAAATACTTGGCAATCTACCTCAGTAAATAGGACATTCAAACCGAAATCAGCAAGTCTAGATACTGAAAGTAAGTTGTAGCCGAGAGATTCAACGAGCATGAAATTTTGAATGGAACTATCATGTGAGATGGCCACCTTACCAGGGCCAACCACTTTACCCTTTGAATTATCACCAAAGGTGACATATTTTCGAGGGCCGTCATTTTCAGCAAGCTCACGAAACATCTCCTCATCTCCGGTCATATGATCAGTACATCCACTATCAAGAGCCCATTCCTTTCCTCTTGATTCATATCCCCGAAGATTTGCCATAAGAACAAAATGTCTCATTGCATCATCAAGATTGAAGTCACTATCATCATCATCATCATCATCATCATAGTATCCATGTTCATCATGATCTTGTGACTCATTATTTCCTAGAGAGGGTAATTCATTAGATAAATGATCATCAAAGTGGTCACTTTTATGAATTCTTATAGCTTTGAATATGATATCACTAATGATTCCAACATCTCCTTTAGCATGCTTAAGATTGGTAAGTTCAAATAGACAATTACCAAAACTAGGATCACTAGAGTTCATCTTACTCAAGGCAATAGATTTATGGAGAATTTCATCCAAAGTTTTCAAGGAATGATCGGGAAATCGTTCCTCAAGAAATTTCCATATAGTATAGGCACAATTAAGAGTAGGCAAACTAGCAATCAAATTTTTGGGCAATCCTCTAATGATGAGCTCAATAGTTCTAAGATTGCGAATCATGTCAATATCTTCATCTAGGGTAGGATGCAAAGGATCAATATGAGGTGCACAAGGGCTAGAAATATACTTGTTCAAATGATATTGATTGAAAATTACAAGCATTTCATTTTTCCACTAATGAAAATACTCTCCATCAAGAATAGGCACTCTATGTCTAAGACTCCCTAAGGTAGACACATCCATCTTCCTCCAATGGTGATTAAACCAAGGCAATGGAGACCAAAGCTCTGATACCAATTGTAGGATCTTGAAGTAGATGTGTCTAGAGGGGGGGTGATTAGACACTTAATGCTAAAGTTGCAATTTTTAAGCTTTTTCAGTTTAAGTGGAGTTTAGGCATAATTTCAACATTCACAATACATATCAAGCAAGCATGCAAAGAGTATATGAGCAGCGGAATGTAAAGCATGCAACTTGCAAGAAAGTAAGGGGAAGGGTTTGGAGAGTTCAAACGCAATTGGAGACACGGATGTTTTTCCCGTGGTTCGGATAGGTGGTGCTATCCTACATCCATGTTGATGGAGACTTCAACCCACGAAGGGTAACGGTTGCGCGAGTCCACGGAGGGCTCCACCCACGAAGGGTAATGGTTGCGCGAGTCCACGGAGGGCTCCACCCATGAAGGGTCCACGAAGAAGCAACCACCCACGAAGGGTCCACGAAGAAGCAACCTTGTCTATCCCACCATGGCCATCGCCCACGAAGGACTTGCCTCACTAGCGGTAGATCTTCACGAAGTAGGCGATCTCCTTGCCCTTACAAACTCCTTGGTTCAACTCCACAATCTTGTCGGAGGCTCCCAAGTAACACCTAGACAATCTAGGAGACACCACTCTCCAAGAAGTAAAAAATGGTGTGTAGGTAATGAACTCCTTGCTCTTGTGCTTCAAATGATAGTCTCCCCAACACTCAACTCTCTCTCATAGGATTTGGATCTGGTGGAAAGAAGGTTTGAGTGGAAAGCAACTTGGGGAAAGCTAGAGATCAAGATTCATATGGTAGGAATGGAATATCTTGGCCTCAACACATGAGTAGGTAGTTCTCTCTCAGAAATAGGATGCTGGAAGTGTAGGCTTAGTCTGATGGCTCTCTCCACAAATGAAGAGGAGGTGGAGGGGTATATATAGCCTCCACACAAAATCCAACCGTTACACACAGTTTTCCAATCTCGGTGGGACCGAATCAACAAACTCGGTCGGACCGAAATAGGAAACCTAGTGACCGTTAGAGATTTTCGGTGGGACCGACTGGATCAACTTGCTGGGACCGATGTGCTAGGGTTAGGGTAAATCCAAAACTCGGTTTGACGGATTACTCAAACTCGGTGGGACCGATTTGGGTAATAAGTGAAACAGAGAGTTGGCCAAGCAAACTCGGTGGGGCCGATTGCATATCTCGGTGGGACCGAAAATATTGCAATAGGTAACAGAGAGTTTGCAAGCCCATCTCGGTGAGACCGGGATCCCATCGGTGAGACCGAACTGATTAGGGTTTCTGGCAGTGGCTATGACAGGTGAAACTCGATGGCGCCGGATAGAAATAATCGGTAGGTCCGAGTTTGGCTTTGGGTTTAGGTCATATGTGGAAGTGGGAAAGTAGCTGAGGATTTTGGAGCATATCATTAAGCACATGAAGCAAGAGGCTCATTAAGCAACACCTTATCCCTCCTTGATAGTATTGGCTTTTCCTATGGACTCAATGTGATCTTGGATCACTAAAATGCAAAATGAAGAGTCTTGAGCTTGAAGCTTTAGCCAATCCTTTGTCCTTAGCATCTTGAAGGAGTTCCCACAACCTTTAGTCCATGCCACTCCATTGTTGAACTTATCTGAAACATGCTAGATAGAAATGTTAGTCCAACAAGAGATATGTTGTCATCAATTATCAAAACCACCCAGGGAGCACTTGTGCTTTCATAGCACCATCATTTGGATTTAGTAGTACTGCCACGTCCATCTGGATTTAGTATTTGACTAGCAATATCTAGTAATGCATGTCACAAAAATGTACTACTCCCTCTGTAAGTAAATACATGGTGTATTGTTTTATTCCTATCGGCGAGATAACTTAATGTCTTTTTGCTACTTAATAGGATTACATGCAATGAACTAACCACTTCATGTGATGTTTGGTAGTCTCAAGTCATTGAAAGCATGCACGGGCATAGAGGGGGACGCAGCTTCATTGACATACTGCACCTGCCTTTGGGTGTATGACACGTGGGCCCAACGGGTGGCTGGCCAACCTGTCATACAGCCAAAGGCAGGTGCAGTAGAGGGGCGAGGAGTAGATGGCCAACATGCATGTGAATTCGACGCAGTCTGCACTTCTCATAGAAAGGCTCCTGCCAGTCCAATCTACGAAATCCTACACACCTACGCACCCAAGGGCAAGAGTGATCACCCCAATCGCAAGATTAGTTGACTAGAAGCTAGACACATGGAGGCGATGAGCGCGGGCGTCAGCCGGCTATGCCAGATGGTCCACGACGCCGGCCTGCGGCCCGGCACCGAGGAACATCTCCAAGTAGTGCTTGAGGCCGCCAGGGCAAGGGGCCGCTTAGACGATAGCTTTGTCTTGTTGTTCGACGAGGTCCTCGTTGGCTTCCTCGACAAGTTCACCGTCGTCAAGAAGCTCGCAGACGACCTTGACGTACGCCTCCAGCCCAGGCCCCCAGGCTCTGCGATGCCTGCCACCCTCAACGGCCTCTATGGTGACAACCTCTTCGACGCACTGGTGGCCCTGCAACTGCCCGCCGTCGCGCCGAAGAATGTCCATCTTGAGGTCGCGCTCGCCGCACAGCGCCTGGTGCAGCAAGGCACCATCGACATAATCACCCACATCTATGCGCAAATCGTCCACAAGGACTACTACATGCAAGAGGAGGATGATGGGACGCTGGCCTTCTTGGACCGCAGGGCAACCTTGGACGGCATTGTTCAGAAGAACATTGAGCTTGCCACCAATGCCGCTGCTCCTCACACGTCGGTTGGTGACCCGGTGCACTAGGGCGTGAGGATGTCGTTGATGGATCCGTATGTATCTTTATCTTTCCGTCAAATCCATGTAGTAGTATATAGTACTACTAGTAATTATCTTACCTTTCGCATCAACTTCATAATTTCCTACGTACTCCATGCATGTACAGCGCCAGAACCAAACTTCTCATTACTCTAGGGAAAATCGTTATTTCTATCTATCGGTCGTGCCATGGAGCAGAACCAAATTTTACAAGTTACAGGTTCAAAAGGAAAAGCCTGCCATCTTCGCGTCGCACCCCCACACGGGTGGTCCGGCACGTCGCTCAAGGGGAAATGCGTGTTGTGTTGCATTTTCACTTACAAGTGGGACCGCAGTTGAGGAAACCGACTATCGGCAAACCCCCACCCCGCCCGTCGTGTGATGGCTGAGAAAATAGGAGGGAGAAGAGATGGTTGTAGCACAGACTCCAAGAAAATTTATGTCGGATGGGACTCGTGTGGGTGGCATGTGTCGTACTGCTTGACATGAATGCTAGTTATGGCCCATGCCACCCCACTATATCGAGGTACTGGTTACATAGAAAAAATTTCCTGGACTCCGTGCTCAGCCCTCCTCTATCTCTCTTCTCAGCCAGCCAGCAGACGCGTGGAGCCCATCGTCTGTTTGCTCATATGCGGTCCCACATGTCAGTGAAAACGCAAGAGGACCCACTGAACCTGCACATCTTCCACCTCGACGTGCTGGTGATGAAAAACAAATCCAATAAAGATCTTCGGTGGCCACTTTTGGAGTTACTCAAGAGTAGTAAGATTCTATTTACAGTTTAACCTAAGATGCACATCACTTTGCTTTAACTACCACTATATTTTCTTGCATGCATGACACGACCTGGATGCTGGATGTCCCATGCGTCGGCAAAAGGAGGAAGAACTCGACCAAATCTTCGGTTGTGCTCTCGGATTAGACTAGTTTTGCTAACTTAAAATTTTATTGTGTAGAATGGATGCAAGTTTTGGTATTCGGAAGAAGAGTACAACGATATATTGATAGAGCGCAATTTAGTAGATGTTCTATCACTTTTAGCTAGCATAGAGCTAGAGATGAGACTAGTGCACTTGTTGATATAATAGAGGCTAGACACGTCTACTTCTTTACACTCGAAGAAGAAGGACGCACACAGGATCGAGCCTCCGCAGATCAACAATGAATGCATCGAGAAGGTACTAATCCAATTTACAGGAGCAGTTATGGAAGTTGGATATCTTCTAAAATGTATTCTTGTCATTCTTGTTTTTCTAGTCAAAATTTTGGTGATGTATTTCCATGTACCAAAAAATCAATGATGAAAAAAAGATATGTGTTTGCAAAGAAAAATGTATGCGGCCGGGATGCGGCCGCGTGTTCGGCGCACGGCCACCCGAGAAACGATGAGGTTGAAGAGATTGTTGTCGCACGGACTCCAACAAATATGGTGTCAGATGGAAGTCGTGCTGGTGGCGTGTGCCGTACTCCTGGACGTGAATGCTTGTTCTGGCCCATGCCACCCTACTACTCCTACTACTTATAGTAGTAGTAGTATCGAGAATTTGAGGTGTTGGTTACGTCCAGTGAACACATTAACATATGGCCCACCTCATACTGTGGCCAAATTTCCTGGAGTCTGTCCTAGGTTAAAAAGTGTTCTTTGTGAGGATGGGTGGCTCGTCTCAAAGTTTAAACTTGTTGTATTACGTACATAGATGTATAGTGCAGCATGTGAAGCTAGTACAAATAGTGTACTATTGTTGATTGGCCTCATCCGATAACCTGTTGCAATGCACGTACAATTATGTATTCGGAAAATATATTTTTTGCCTCGTCGCAGCACCCACTCAGAGAAGCGACTCGAAAGCCATTCATAAATTTAGTAAGTTTATCACAGGCATATCATTTTATTACATACAACAGGTCATCAACCCACAACGACAACGAGGATACATTATAAATACTAAATTTTTCATCACACAACAAATAACAAGCAATGAAATGAACTTCAACTCAACCAATCCTCGGCGTTGGAAACGCTTGCTTTGAACCACAAGTGATTCTTTGGGAATGGCTAGCTACTGTCAATCTCGAGACCAACGCAGGACTGATCATCCAGGCCGAAGCGACCTACTATATCACGACCAGGGTAGGGAACCACCGCAATGTTCGACGTATAGATACAGTTGCTTCTCATAAATGGTGGTAACGTTGTGTCAACAACAGTTGGATCGCCTTTCATCATCATTGGATAGTTTAGTCCAAGGAAAAGCGAGTTTGCTCCAAGACTATAATTACTGTACCAAGGAGAAGGTGTTGGCGCTAGCACAATAGTATCCATCCCGAATACCATACAACGGGTGTTGGAATAGGTCCGGAGAGTGTGACCATGGGAGACAACACCTGCTTCCTTAGTAGTAACATCAGCAGTGGGCTGTATACAGACAAGAAGGGGTGATCCATCGGAAGTTGCCAGGCGCCACTGAGTATATCGGCCCTACTCGTCCTCATCTCCCCCTTGGTTATAAAAATTTTCAAGTTTAGGTGTGGAATGTCCACATGACCTTGGAAACAAAAGAAGAAGGTTAATTAGTAGAGAAGGGAAACTTGCTAACTCGCACGCATGTGGATGAAACAATTATAATTACAGTGCAATACAAACGTACCGAAACAACGAGGACCCCATGCAAAAACAGTGCCACGAGTGGTGGCAGCAAACACAAGACCCTCGTATTCAATTGCATCACAGTACACATCTGTGTATAGAAACTGATTTTTGAGCAATATCCATCTAGTCGAACCACGAAGGACGGCAACAAACTTGTCAAAGATAGCAACAACTTGATAGTTCTTGTAATTCCAAGAGCGGTTGGGAACTCGAGAAATTGCTATCTTCCGTAGACGACAGTCACCATGATCATATTTGAACGTACGTAGATCATCTGTGTGCTCGACCTCAGGGCACTCGGAGATTTTTGGAAGTGCAATCCGCTGACGAGTGTACACATTCACAAGTTCCCACTCGCAATTGTACCCAATATAAACAATCCAATCTCCATTTGCGCCTGCCCAAGCCTTGCCCCAAGCGATGGCATCTTAACATCATACGTATCATTATCAAGCGGCATCAACTTGCACAAGGCAAGGCTTCCCTCGTCCCTGCGCCAGTCAGCAAGGTCACGGCGAAGAAGATAGGGGAGATCAAACCGCTCCTGGACCCTTGGGTTCCTTGTAATGATGTTATTAGTTGAGTCGAGAATGTTCTTGAATGAACCTGCCATGCTAGCCGAGGTGATGACGTCGCACTGATCAATGAGTTCCCCCACCATGTCATCTTTCAGATCGGGGCAAGAATAACGGGGTCGTTTCCTGCTTGTTCCCTCCATGGAGAAGACGATCAAACAATGGCAGAAGGAAGGGTGAAGGCAAATGGAGGAGGGAGGAAGAGCGTGCGACAGCAGTTCCAAATCGAGAGGGAAAGGCGAAGCATCGGTGGACGGTTGCTAGTTTGCCACGGTACATGAAGAGGCGCCCCGACCTACACGTCCTTTCAGAAATTGTACAAAAGGACTCGCCGTCGTCTCACTGACATGTTGGAACGGGACCACATGTCAACGAAACATGGTGTGTAATTTCTCGTGCAAAATGCGATCTGGCCTCGTTGGCCTGAGGTGTCGCATTACTTATCGACCTTTATTTTTTAACATACAATCTGAGTGGATAGCTCATGTGGTCACCACACGTGAGCGGATATAGAGGTGCGCTAGGCGGGCAGGCGGCAACAATATAAGTGCTAAAAGAGTTGATCTCAAAAAAAGAGTTGATCCAATGCTTGGTTTTGTTTGGATTTTCCAACTATGACCATTGGATAGAGTGAATCAATGGCTTACGTTCAAAGTTATTCTCATAGTACTATAGAATGTATAGGAATGTGGAGACATTTGGTTGATTTTATATCGCTGAATAATATAAAATATTATGAGTGCAAACGCTCCACCCCGAGGTTTGTAGCTCCTTCTCGGTCGTCGAGAATCTATGTTCTTCCAATCTTTCATTTAAGACATGAGCTTTGTTCATCCTGTTGCTGGCACACGGGACATCTATATGCCTCCATTTTACAAAATCATAATATATGCCTCCATGACACGCGGGACATCTAGCATCAAGGTGGCGTGTCATGCAAGAAAATGGAGATATGCAGTGCGTAAGTGATTCGTGTACTTCGATGGCACCTAGTACTATGCAATATTTTTTCTCCTCGACGGCACGTGAATAGGGAATGTACTCAATGACAGAGCACGGGATGGTAGCCATGGACATGGTCGGCCCTTTTTGAAGAGGGTACTAATAAATACGTAACTTTGATGTGTCCCATCAACTCGCAGAATGGTGAGAAGCTTGCTTACTACGCCTTCTCCCTCGCCAACGCGTGTGCGGTGGCTCACAGCACGAGGAGAAACTTTTGCTTACAAGTGGTGGACGTGCAGCAGTTCATTTGGTGTCAGATTGCCAGAAGTAGTACCATCATTATTGTTCGACTTCCGGAAGAGGAGAAGAGCCAAGCGCAAGGTCACCTACTAACCTCGTACAATACTACTATAGCCAAAGTTGGTCCACCTTTTTAGAGCATGGTTAATTAATATAGGCGGCTCTTGCAGCGGCACATCATTTAGAGCAAGTACTTTCTTCGTAGAATCAAAGGAAGTGAAACAAAAGTTGGAGTGGATGCTAGATTGCCAATTAAAACATGATTACATAGGGAAAAATCCTATAGCATTCTGTCCTATGAATCAAACGACCAATGTAGGAAAATTATGAGGGGGGTCTCTCCAACAGTGTTCCTCGGCTCGCACCTAGCATCACGGTGGTCGAACTTGGAGTCATTCATCTGGTACACGTGGCATCTCAGATCTGGTACTCCAATATTAGGTTGGCTCTATGTGATGTGGCAACTTCATATACTAACCGGATGCTGGCTATACTACTACGGTACTCACACTCTATGACACGCATTTGCAAATGTACCATTCATTACATACAACAAGTCATCAACACACAACGACAACGATGATACATGTTGGATTATAGATTATTTCCAACTAAACATTCTAGTAAATACTAAAGTTTTCATCGCACAACAAATAATAAGCAACGAAATGAACTTCAACTCAATCAATCCTCGGCGTTGGAAACGCTTGCTTTGAATCATAGGTGCTCTGGGAAGGGCCAGCTATTGTCAATATCGAGAGCAACGCAGGACTGATCATCGAGGATGAAGCGGCATATATCAGGACCAGGGTAGGGAGCCACCGCAGTGCCCGAGGTATAGATACAATTGCTTCTCATAAATGGTAGTAACGTTGTGTCAACAGCAGCTGGATCGCCCTTCACCATCATTGGATAGTTTTCTTCAAGGAAGAGCGAGTTTTCTCCCAGATTATTAATACTGTACCAGGGAGAAGGTGTTGGCGCTAGCACACTAGTATCCATCCAGAATACCCTGCAACGGGTGTTGGAATAGGTCCGGAGAGGGCAACCATGGCAGACAACACGTGTTCCCTCGGTAGTAACAATCTCACTGCACTATATACAGACAAGAAGAGGTGATCCATCAGAATTAGTTTCCAGCCGCCACTTAGTATATAATTTATGCTCGTCCTCATGCACGTGATCATCACCATCGTCATCTCCCCATTGATTATAAATTTTTTCAAGTATATGTGGTGGAATGTCCACACGACCTTGGAAACACAAGAAGAAGGTTAATTAGTAGAGAAGGGAAACTTGCTAACTGGCACGCATGTGGATGAAACAATTATAATTATAGTGGAATACAAACATACCGAAACTACGAGGACCCCATGCAAAAACAGTGCCACGAGTGGTGGCAGCAAACACAAGACCCTCGTATTCAATTGCATCACAGTACACATCTGTGTATAGAAACTGATTTTTGAGCAATATCCATCCAGTCGAACCACGAAGGACGCCAACAAACTTGTCAAAGATAGCAACAACTTGATAGTTCTTGTAATTCTAAGAGTGGTTGGGAACTCGACAAATTGCTACCTTCCATAGACGACAGTCACCATGATCGTATTTGAATGCACGTAGATCATTTGTGTGCTCAACCTTAGGGCACTATGAGATTTTTGGAAGTGGAATCCGCTGACGAGTGTACACAATCACAAGTTCCCACTCGCAATTGTACCCAATATAAACAACCCAATCTCCATTTGCGCCAGCCCAGGCCTTACCGTGAAGCGATGGCATCTTGACATCACATGTATCGTTATTAAGTGGCATCAACTTGAACAAGGCGAGGCCTCCGTCGTCCGCGCCCATGCGAACAGGCTTATAGCGAAGAAGATAAGGCAGATCAAACGCTCCTTGACCCTTGGGTTCCTTGTAATGATGTTATTAGCTGAGTGGAGAATGTTCTTGAACGAACCTGCCATGATAGCCGAGTGATTACGTCGCACCGATCAATGAGTTCCCCTACCACGTAATCTTTCAGATCAGAGCAAGAATAACGGGGTCATTTCCGGCTTGTTCCCTCCATGGAGAAGACGATCAAACAATGGCAGAAGGAAGGGTGAATGCAAATGGAGGAGGGAGGAAGAGCGTGTGATAGCAGTTCCAAATCGAGAGGGAAAGGCGAAGAGTCGGTGGACGGTTGCCAGTTTGCCACGGTACACGAAGAGGCACCCCGGCCTACACGTCCTTTCGGAAATTGTACAAAAGGACTCGCCGTCGTCTCACTGGCATGTTGGAATGGGACCACATGTCAACAAACATGGTGTGTAATTTCTCGTGCAAAATGCGATCTGGCCGTGTTGGCCCGAAGTGCCATATTATTTCTTGACTTTATTTTTAATGGCGTGCCGTTCAGTTTGGAAGCATGACTAACTGGTACTGTTTGCAGAGAAAATATAAACTACTCTACCACAACTCCACCTCTAGTACTAGTAGTATAAAAAAGATATATAGGCTGGAGCTTCAGAGCTTTCTTGCTAAGGGCTGCCCACTTGCTTCTCACACTATCACCCTCTCTCCAGATCTAAAAAAGACCACTCTCCCTTCTTACCGGTGGTCACAGATCCATCGGGGAAGAAAAGGACGTGCAGCATTGACGCACTCGTCGTCGGCGAGCAAGGTCACGCACTGACGACAAGGCCGTCCTCTCAGACCTAGCGCCCGCGCGGGATGGCCTCCGTCCCCAAGCTCGCTGTCGTAGTGCGTGCGAAGGATGATGACCACGAGCGAAGCCACTTCCAGCCGACCCTCAGGTATGCTACCTCTTGTCGAACCATACCCTTGTTCTATTGCCCCATCTGCCATGTCGCTGCATGTGGATCTTTTTCCACTCCAGCATCTTCCCAATTTGCTATCCTCTGCTTTGCTGGTCACGCAGGCGCAAACCTTAATTTACAGTATTAAAGGAAACCCTACTTCATGCAGACTAATCCATGTCTGGGTTGAATAAGGAAAGGAAGGGAGACTGTACTGTCCAAGAGAGTAGGCATCGAACCCGCATCTAGGTTGAGAAGGGGAAAATCAGTAGCTAAGGAACGAGTCTTGTGTCTCTTGGTTGAAGAAGGGTAGAAAGGCATGACAATGCAATAGAGAATGACCAGGTCGATCGGTTTGTTTTCCTCACGTAGGAAAAAGGTGGCTAAACATAACAAAAATGGGACGTAATCCATATATGTTGAATGGATATTTGTTGCTCTGGGCAACCATAGCTCCCTGACCACTCTATGCGTCCGTGGAGGTACATCGTACTGGTGTGCCCACTTTCCGAATGGGCCTCCCATGCTCTTATTGTCACTTTTTTGCTATTAGTATAACGCCAGCAGTCAAATCAAGCAATGCTACTGCTAAAGTGATGCCACATTTAACTAATGTCGCACTCACTCTAATACCACAGATAAATTTAAGCAATGCCATTTAATGTCACTGGATTATTTCAGGGTTAGCTGTTGATTGTGGATGTATTAAAGATTTTTCAGCTAAGGCATTCTAATGTTGTTGCACAGCTAGTATAGCAACGATGAAACTTGTTACTACCTTCAGATTTTTGCACTGTTAATGCTTATAGATTACATACCTCACTTTCATGAGATAAGTTAATTTTTTGTACAGTGTCACCAAAATGCCAAGGTGCTGATGTCATTTTATTTTGGTTAAACTGCACATAAAATCATGAATACAAGAGGAAATGTCAAGAGTGGGCACCTCCTCCTCCGGCTGTTCTCTTGATTCGTTCGATCAAGTTTTTATGTTTGATCGATTATCAAGATTGGGATATCAATTTTTAAGGTCCCCCCGAGTTCGAAATGATATTTACCTTGGAGGTACATGGTTTTCAATTTTTTATACTGTCATTAGTTAATAATGCTAGTTACCTTCAGACTTTTGTATTTGGTTTAGTGCTCATGCACAGCTAGTATACCAATACTGAAACGTGTTACCTTTACATTTTGTATTGTTAATTCTTATAGAAATCTTCTAGTGCCAGAGTTTATGGAAATCTGTTCAGTAAAACCATTGTACTGTACCCTGTAATAAAATAACTACTCTACTGTTGCACTAGCCACTGGATTAGTGTATATTTGTAGTATTCAAAATTTCGAATGTTGTTGCATTAGCGTATGGACATAAATAAAGTGTGGCAAGCTTTCCTAGATATGTGCTCAAGAAAACTACTACCTGTTTTTCTAAATACTAGAAGTTTGGGTACTTTAAACTGAACTGCGAAAATGTCTTATATTAAGGAACAGAGGGTGTAGAGTTCACTCAAATTATCCCGGTAAAGCTAGTCACACATTTGTTAAAATTAATGTTCATTATGTTATCGGAGGAGGTCTGTAAGTTTGTCTCTAATGCATGTCGACTACATACCTGACATCACGATGTAATGCTAAGTCATTTCCTTTTGTACAGTGTCACTGAATTGTCAAGGCGGTGATGGCATTTTATTTTAGTTGAACTGCACCAAATATGCTTAAAAGAAGAGGAAAGGTCAGGAATCGGTCATTCTTTCAGAAAGAACTATCTATGCCTTTCTGACATCAGCCGATGTTGCCTTATTTATTCCTTCAAACAGGTGGTTAGAAACAGTCTTGCTACCTTTTCCCATTAAGAAATTGGAATGCTTATATTTGTGAGTCTAGGCTTCAACTAGTGCAACTTTTATAGTAATCACACTTTCAATATCTATGCAAACAGGGATGCTCGATTTTAGTGGAACTGCACAAAAAGTCCAACTGGTTCAACATTAGGAGCATGTTTTCTTCCAAACCTTTATATCCAATTGATGGCACTATGAGCTGTTCATTAAGAAGGTATATGGTTGGCTACTATCTTGCTACTCTTTTGGTACTGTCATTAGATAGTAATACTAGTGGTTTGCATGTGAATTTATTGGTAGGGTGGACCTACATTGGAGGTGTAGGACATGATTCAATGATTGGATGCTCAATTTTGGTTGTATCAATTTCACCTCTTCCATCACTGCGAACATGGATATCCTTGGTATGATGAAGAATAGCCGCTATATTTCTTCTCTGAACAAGCAAATCAATTCATTATGAAATTGTCCAGGGCAAAACATGACTGTATCAAATTGTCCAGTGCAAAACATGACAGATGCTAAGCGGAAGAGACATGTTTAAACCGAAAATACAAGGTGGGGTATATGTTTACTAGCTGCTTGATATTTGTGCAGACAGATATGTCTGCCCATTGCTATTTGGCAAACACACAAAGTGACTGCAATTTTGGTTGAACTGCACAAGAGAATAGTATAGTCACTGCATGCAGTGCCATTTGAAAATAGACACAGAAAGATTGGATAGTCACTTCATGGACTGCAGAAAAGTAGTACTGTACTATTTATTGGCCAACACTAGGTGCTTCATTGCTTTGGTCTGATTATACAATGGGCATCATTTTTCCTAAGTTAAAGGTTGTATTCCGAATATAGTCTCGCTGTGTGATCGAGAGAAGACCAAATCATATTGCAGTGGATGTTCCTCCATCATGTGTGGTTCATTCTCATGGTTCCAGCTGTTGGTGACACCACTTACGTTTGCAAGAGGAATTGTAGACTTCACAAACCAATTTGTCTCTCAGTCTGTACTGAATGTTGGACAAGAGAAGCATCCATGTTATTAGGAAAAACATATGTTTTTTCTAGATCTTTGCTTTTGGAGCTACATATTTTGTATATGATCCGTGAATCATTGAGATGCATTGACATGTTGATCTTATGTATGAGAATCATACTAGTTGGTTTTAGTTGTGGCTGATCTTTGCTTTTGGAGCTACATATTTTTATATGATCTATGAATCATTGAGATGCATTCACAATTACTTATATATGTTCGCTTAGTGTTTACAAGTTACTGATCGATCACTCGCTAGCCTACTAATGCGCTCCTGGCAGTTTTAGTTGCGACGCAAGATCCGAAGTGGCAGTTTTTTGAATAAAAATGCCTACCCCTGAAGAAACTGACAAGCTTCTCTGAAGAAAATGCCATGCGAATCTGAACAAACTGCCAGCGAAAACGTTCGCAAATGCCTTATCTCCCAGCTAAAGTTCATCAACTAATGCACTCGGCTATGACTCGTTGCATGCTGCTCCGCGTACTGGCTGCGAGGGATTTTGAGTGCCTGCATGCAGCCGGCCGTAATTAAGGAAGCTAACTGATGCGAAAAAGATACGCTTTAATTGTTGCAGGCCTTTTAAATTCGTGGAATCATTATTGACAAGGAGGGAGATGATTCGAGTGCACTCGTTTGACCGTCATCCCGGTGTGCGACCCAGCACAGACGGGACGGGACGGCACATACAGAATTTCAATTTCTCTAGTTTTCCATGGCAAGCTGGCGTGCTAACCCATGCCTGCTTAATTATGCATTGAATACCGATGACCGTCGCGCTACCTTCTGCCTATAAGTACAGTTTTGCGGCCTTCTATGGTGGCACCGTGACCCAACTCTCCCTATCCTCATAAGCCCCCACCGGTCCGATGTCGCTCGCCACTTATCCTCACTCTCGCCACGTCCGCCATGCCCCCGCCCGTCCGCGATAGGCGAGGCCGGAGGCGGTCACCGCCAGAACTAGTGTTCAGTTTTTCACCGGAAGGCGGATGGAGGGAGGAGGCATTCTATCGGTCTTTAGATGGCAATGCGGAGATCGAGAACTTGTTGGAACGCGACCGCCTGGCGGAGGAGCAGGAGTTGTTGGAGCGCGACCGCTTGGCGGAGGAGCAGCGTATCGCTGATTTGCACCGCCAGCGGGACAAGGAGCAGCAGCGCCCGACACTCTGAGTCGCGAGCAGAGCGCCCGCAACTGGGCCGGCTACGTGGAGGCCGGTGCCCGGCAAATAGCCCTGGAGGCTGTCGGGCACGCACGCGTTCGTGACGCTGATTTTTACTACCATCTCATCAAGTGGGTTTCCCACTTAGAAGCCGAAGCTTCGATGGACCACACCGGCATGGAAAGGGCCAATGCGCACGAGCAACGCGCCCTATCGCACCTCTGGCAAGTCCGAGGCATGGCGGAGGACGCCGGTGCCGGTGTTTACCGTGTACCGCAGATGGCGGCCGGCATCATCTAGTTAGCTAAGAGTAAGTTAGTACTTGTATGCTACTAGAGTATTAGTGGGAGTAGATAGTTAACTTGGCTATGATGGTTGTCAACGTGGAAGTTCAGTACTCTATATGTGGATCAGACCTGTTACTTTGCTTTGAATGTTGAACTTTCCGTTTGAACAAATGGAATGGGTTGTTATTTTTTTAAATGGGTTGTATTTGTCCTCCACGGGTTTACATGCTGACTTGTGGGCCTACCGAGTTGACGTGTACACAATGAGGAGATGATTGTACGTGGAGACGATGACAGCAGGGACCCGCCAAGGTCATGGTAGTACGCAAGCAAGTGCCTCCTTATTTCAAGCCAATAAAAAATGGCTCCTAATGGATTTCTAACATCTGGGTCCAATGCCATTGTCAACGTAGTCAATAAACGAGAGAATTGCACAATGAGCGGCTGACACCAGGGACCCAGCAGCTCGCCCAATTATTTTTGTTTTGGGTTAATTTGATAAATGCCACTCCAAATCTGGTGTTTCTAAGAAACGCTACTGCAATTTCCAAACTTTGAAAAATGCCATTTCATGCCATTTCCAGTGGCATTTTTCAAAGTCTGGAGTGGCGTTTTTTCAAAGTTTGCAAATTGCAGTGGCGTTTTCAAAGTTTGCAAAAATTACAGTGGCATTTTTCAAAGTTTGGAAATTGCAATGGCATTTATCTAATTTTTTTTTTGAGACGGAAGGAGGGTGTCAACTGGGCTGTGCGGGGCACTCTGGCATGTCTAGACACTCTTCTCTTTTATGTTTACCACAGACCAACCCAGTAGTTTTTTTTCTTTCTGAAAATGGCTAGCCCGGTTTTTTTGTGATTTGCCAAGTAAGTCGCTTTGTCGGGCATGTTGGGCTGCAAATCTTTCAAGACGAGGAGAGCTTCATTCGGCTGGACGAGAAAATGGCCTATCAGTAATGAGAAATGGGTTGTACATTTTTCAAACACATCAAACCGGCAATTAGTTTCAAATTTCTTTTTTTCATTTCGAGATTTTAAATTGCATTAATTTTTATGCATGGACAATTTGTTGGATTTTATATTGATATACATTTATTTTTAAAAACAGTTTGAATGTGACTCGAAACTTCGGGATTAAAAACCATTCGGACCGCACCGAAATATGCAAAATTTCGTATAATTTTTTAACCGTGGCCACAGTATGGGCTGTAATGCTAACAAAAAGAATATGGGCTCCAAAATAACCTTAAGAATTAGCAAATGGGCTGTAAATTATTAGAAATAATGGCAGATGGGCTGTATGTTGTTTTCCACAGATTTGAGGCTTTCCTAAAAAAAGGTTGACGCACAAGCAGTGATTGTTGGATGTCCATCCAACGGCCGTTGTGCTTCTTGAATCTCTGCTCTTCCTGCTCCAGCCGCTCAAACAAGCGCCGGTGGGACTGCCTGCTCCCTCCGCCCCGCGGTCGGCTGTGCTGCCGCGCAGGCCTCACCGCCCCACCGTACTCCCATCGTTGGCCTAGCCATCCCTCTACTCACCCACACCTGCTGTTATTCTCCGGCGACGGCAGACGAGACAGTAAACCCTCATACAGTCGTACTCCCCTCCGCGTGGGAAACAACTACCGAGTCTTCCCTGCCTCCATGTCATTCCCTTCCTACACCTCGCCGTCGTCCACTGCCCTGGTGCACTCGGCGCGGCCTGGTCAACATGGTCAACGATCGACATGCATCTGAAGTGGACTGTACGTGGAGAGGCCGACAGCTAGGTCCACGGCCGCACGCAAGGAAATGCCTCCTTATTACGCGCAAAATAATGATTCCTCCACCTGACATCTAGGACCCACCGAAAGGGCCTTTGTATTTCGCGAAAAAACGTTACCCCCGCTTACAGCTCGGACCCACCAGCTATATCTTCGCACGCAAGGAAGTGTGTCCTTATTACGCAGAAAAAAATGAATACTCCCCCTGCTAGCTGGGACCCAGTATAGTGGGAGGCTGACTTGTGGGCCTACTAAGTTGACGGGGACGGAGGGCTTTGTCAACTTAGTCAATATGCACGATTCTAGCTCCAGTGACCGTACGATGTCTGTCCAACGGTCGTAGTGCTTCTTCAACCTCTAGTCTTCTTACTCCAGCCGCCCAAACCAGCGCTGGTCGTGCCTCGTGCTCCTGCCTCCCGTGGCTGCCGGCGATGTGGCGGAGGCCTCACTGCCCCCTACTACTCACACCGCTGGCCAGGCCATCCCTCTACTCACCCACACCCCCTGTTATTCTGAGGCGACGACAGCCTCACATCGCAGCGAACCGGTGAACCCTCATACTCCTCTACGTGTGGGCATCCACTACCGCGCCTTCCCCGGCTCCGTGTCGTCCCCTTCCTAGGCCTCGCCATCGTCCACCGCCCTGGTGCTCTCGGCGCGGTGTGGTCAACGTGCTCAAGGAATGACTTCTAGCGGAAGAGTACTGTACGTGGAGAGGCTGACAGCTGGGTCCATGGCAGCCGCAAGGAAGTGCCTCCTTATTACGCGGAAAATAATTATTCCTCCACCTGACAGCAGGGACCCACCGGACGGGCCATCGTATTTGGCGAAAATAATGTTTCCCCCCTGACTGCTGGGACCCATTGTACAGGCCACCGTATTTTGCAAAAAAAACGTTCTCCCCGCTGTCAGCTCAGACCCACCGGAAGTGCCGCCTTATTATGCACAAAAAAATTAATACTCCCCCTGCTAGTTGGGACACACCTTGGTGGATGGCTGACTTGTGAGCCTACTAAGTTGACGGGGATGGAGTTCTTTGTCAACTTAGTAAATATGAACGATTCTAGCTCCGGTGACCATACGATGTCCATCCAACGGCCATAGTGCTTCTTCAACCTCTGGTCTTCTTGCTCCAGCTGCCCAAAGCAGCGCCGGTCGTGCCACATGATCCTGCCTCCCATGGTCGGCTGTCCTGCCGCAGAGGCCTCACCGCCCCCTACTATTCCCACCGCTGGCCAGGCCCTGCGGCGACGGCAGCCTCACACCGCAGCCGAACCAGTGAACCCTCTTACTCCTCTCCGCGCGGGCTTCCACTTCCGCGTCTTCCCCGGCTCTGCATCGTCCCCTTCCTAGGCCTCACCGTCATCCACCGCCCTGGTGCTCTCGGCGCGGCGTGGTCAATGTGGTCAAGGAACAAAATTCAACGGAGAAACTGCATCATCGTCGTGTTCATCGGGAGGCAACGGAATGCGTCATGTTCATCGAGAGGCAACGGAATGCGTCGTGTTCATCAGGAGGCAACGGAACGCGTGGGAGCCAACCGGCTTGGACGGAACAGCGGATGGAAACGAGGACTGATGTACCACAGAACGGAGGAAACGGCCTTGTGTTCGACCGGCCACGTTCGAAACGGGATCATGTTCATCGGGAGGGGTCTGGCGTACCGCAAAACGGAAGAAATGGACCTCCTACGGTCGGAACGGGGGTCCTGTTGATCGGGAGGGGTGTGGCGTACCGCAAAACGGAGGAAACGGACTTGTGTTGGAGCGCTACGCTCGAAATGAGGGTCCTGTTCCTCTGGAGGGGTGTGGCGTACCGCAAAACGGAAGAAATGGACCTCCTACGGTCGGAACGGGGGTCCTGTTGATCGGGAGGGGTGTGGCGTACCGCAAAACGGAGGAAACGGACTTGTGTTGGAGCGCTACGCTCGAAATGAGGGTCCTGTTCCTCTGGAGGGGTGTGGCGTACCGCAAAACGGAAGAAATGGACCTCCTACGGTCGGAACGGGGGTCCTGTTGATCGGGAGGGGTGTGGCGTACCGCAAAACGGAGGAAACGGACTTGTGTTGGAGCGCTACGCTCGAAATGAGGGTCCTGTTCCTCTGGAGGGGTGTGGCGTACCGCAAAACGGAAGAAATGGACCTCCTACGGTCGGAACGGGGGTCCTGTTGATCGGGAGGGGTGTGGCGTACCGCAAAACGGAGGAAACGGACTTGTGTTGGAGCGCTACGCTCGAAATGAGGGTCCTGTTCCTCGGGAGGGGTGTGGCGTACCGCAAAACGGGACTCCACGGGATACTGTTCATCTCCACCGTCGACCCCCTCCAGCCTCCACGGGCTACTGTTCATCCACCGTCGACCTCCTCCAGCCTCCACCTGCGACTGTTCATCCATGGGCTCCTATTCATCCAACGTCCACCGCGCGCTACTCCACCGGCTAGTGTTCAACCAGCCCTCTCCACGGGCTCCTGTTCAACCACCCCTCCACAGGCTACTGTTCATCCAGCCCCTCCAACGTCTAGTGTTCATCCTGCCCTCCACGGGGTGGTCCTGTTCATCCAGCCCTCCACGGGGTCCTGTTCATCCAGCCCCAACCGGCTCGATCGATCGGGGTCGTGTTCATCCAGAGGCAACACCATGGGGTCCTATTCATCCACCCCCACCGGGAACTGTTCATCCAAACCCCCAGCAACGCTCACTGTTCATCCAGAGGCAACACCACGGGGTCCTCTTCATCCACCCCCACCGGGAACTGTTCATCCAAACCTCCCAGCAACGCTCACTATCCATCCATAGGCAGCATCGATCGGCTTCAGTTAGCAGTAGTAGCGAAGGAACCGCTCGTTCGGGTTCAGTTAACAGCCATCGATCGATCGCTCAGGTTCAGTAATGCGTAGCCTGTAGTGCAATCGCTCGGGTTTAGTTAGAGCCCAACGCCTCGCTCGGGTTTAGTTAGAGCCCAGCGCCTCGCACCCACGAGTGTGCGTGTATGAGAGAAACGTGCATTGCTCGGCCCCGACCACCCACTGTAACCGGGAACACCCTGATATTTTCCTCGCCCTCGCTTCTACCATAGTTTTTTCGTCATGGATGGCCCAAAGAATGTCATGCAGCTGCGTCTCCGGCCCGCCCAAGACGAAAAGCCCATTTTCTATCATGATTTTTTGTCATAGAAGTAGGACCCCACCACATCTATGATGATACCGGGTTCTGTCACAATTATCCTCATAGAAGTGTCATAAGTATGACAGAAAAAAATTCGTTCGGCCCAAAATGTCACTGATGTGTCTTTTTTTGTAGTCTTGATGAAATCCACCAACGCTTGAGACTTGATGGCCGTGCAAGGCATATATTTCAAACCGTGAGGACCAAGCTCAATAGCCCACTTGGCTACCCGGCCTGTGGCTTCCCTGTTCTAAATGATGTCCCCTAAAGGAGCAGAACTAACCACAGTGATGGGATGACCCAGAAAATAGTGTTTAAGCTTCCGGCTTGCCAGGAACACCCCGTATACAAGCTTCTGCCAGTGCGGATATCTTTGTTTGGACTCAGTAAGCACCTCACTGATATAGTAAACCGGCCTTTGAATCGGATATTCCTTGTCTGCCTCCTTCCTTTATACCACAATGGCTACACTGACCGCCCAGCTATTAGCAGCCACATATAACAACAAAGGCTCTTTATCAACAGGGGCAGCAAGCACGGGGGGCTCAGCCAGCTGTTTCTTCAAGTCCTCAAACGCTTCATTAGCGGCATCACTCCAGACAAAAATTATCTGTCTTTTTCATCATCTGATACAGAGAGATGGCCTTCTCTCCCAACCGGATTATGAACCGGCTTAATGCTGCAATGCGACCTGCCAGACGTTGCACATCATTGACACACGCCGACTTAGCCAGAGAAGTGATGGCTTTGATCTTCTCTGGATTAGCTTCAATACCTCTGTTAGACACCAAAAAACCCAAGAGCTTGCCTGTCGGCACACCAAAAACACACTTGGCCGGGTTAAGCATCATGTTATAAACCCGGAGATTATCAAAGGTTTCCTTCAAATCATCTATCAATGTCTCTTTCTCTCTGGATTTCACCACAATATCATCCACATAAGCATGAACATTACGCCCAATTTGATTATGAAGGCAATTTTGCACACATCTCTGCTAAGTCGCCTGGGTACTCTTGAGCCCAAAAGGCATAGACACATAGCAGAAGCTTCCAAAGGGAGTTATGAAAGTTGTCTTCTCCTGGTCCTTAACTGCCATCTTGATCTAATGATAACCAGAATAAGCATCCAAAAAACTCAAACGCTCACAACCCACCGTAGCATCAATAATCTAATCAATACGAGGGAGAGCAAAAGGATCAGCCGGACAAGCCTTGTTTAAATCCGTGTAGTCCACACACATACGCCAAGTGCCGTTCTTCTTAAGTACCAGCACCGGGTTAGCCAACCACTCAGGATGGAAATCTTCGATGATAAACCCATCTGCCAAGAGCCGGGCTACTTCCTCTCCAATGGCCTTTCGCCTCTCCTCATTAAAACAGCGAAGAAACTGTTTAACCGGCTTAAACTTTGGATCAATATTAACAGTGTGCTCAGCGAGTTCTCTTGGTACACCCGGCATGTCTAAAGGCTTCCATGCAAAGATGTCCCGGTTCTCACGGATGAACTCGATGAGCGCACTTTCCTATTTCGGGTCCAGATAATTAGCATTGATACTGAACTGCTTGATTGAATCACCAGGAACAAAATCAACCATCTTGGTATCATCTGCCAATTTAAACTTTAAAACCGGATCATGCTCTGTAGTTGGTTTTTTCAAAGATGTCATATCTGCCGGATCAACATTGTCCTTGTAAAATTTTAACTCCTCCGTTGTACAAACTGACTCAGCATAGGCCGCATCACCTTCTTCAGATTCCAAAGCTATCTTACGGCTTCCATGCACTGTAATGGTTCCCTTGTGACCCGGCATCTTGAGCTACAGAGACACATAACAAGGCCGCGCCATGAACTTGGCATAAGCCGGTCGTCCAAACAGAGCGTGATATGGGCTTTGGATCTTGACCACTTCAAAGGTTAATGTATCTGACCTAGAATCATGATCATCTCCAAAAGCATCCTCCATAGCTATCTTACCAACTAGGTACACCGACTTACCAGGCACCACGCCATGGAAAATAGTATTTGACGGTTTAAGATTTTTATCATTCAACCCCATGCGACGGAAGGTCTCATAATAAACGATATTGATGCTGCTCCCTCCGTCCATGAGTACCTTGGTAAAATTATACCCTCCAACCTGAGGTGCAACCACCAAAACCATCTGAGCCGGATTATCAACCCGGGGCGGGTGATCTTCCTGACTCCACACAATGGGTTGTTCAGACCAGCGCAAGTAACGGGGACCGCCAGCTCAACGGCATTGATTGCCTCTTATGAAGCTTCTGGTCACGCTTACATAAGCTAGTGGTGAAGACATGATATTGTCCACTATTCAACTGCTTTGGGTTGCTCTGATAACCAGACTGCTACTGTTGACTCCCCTGACTATTCTGCTGGTTGTAACCACCCTGGTTGCCGTGATTACTTTGATTTCCTTGGAACCCAGAGTTAGAGCCGCCACCACCATAAACCGGTCCGTGAGAGCCGGATCCTGAGCCGCCACCTGGCCCATGACTATCTTGAAAAAGATTGGAATTCTTGTACTCCTTCATAATATAACAATCCTTCCAGAGGTGCCCGGACGGTCTTTCTCGCATACCATGTCTTGGGCAGGGCTAATTTAACATATGTTCAAGATTGATACTGGATCCTCCGGTCCGTGGGGGCGGTTTACCCTTACGACGCTGACCATTATTCTCTGCATTGGTGTTAGCCACAAAGTCAAAACTATTATCAGCTTTGCGCTTACTGTTGCCTCCCTGGTTCGCCGGGTTATGCTGTTGCCCATTGGTGTTGCTTCTCTTCCTTCCCTTCCCCAGCATTTCGTCATCAGACTCGGGGTCCTTGGTACTATCATAGTCGGCATACTTAACAGAGCTGCCATGAGTGTCCCCATGTCATTGCAATGGTGTTTGAGCCTCCCCAGTTTCTGCTTCAGGGGCGTGAAACGACAATTATTTTCCAACATCAACACCGCTGAGTCGGCATTGATGCAATCCGACGAGTGCAGGATTGTTGAGACCCAGCGCACCTAATGGGTTGTCGACTCACCTTCTTCTTGGACACAGGCGGCTAAATCCACAATTTGCATGGGATGCTTACATGTATCCTTGAAGTTCTAGATGAACCGGGCTTTTAACTCGGCCCATGATCCGATGGAATTGGCAGGGAGCCCCTTCAACCAAGTGAGGGCCGTTCCCTCCAACATTAGAGGGAAGTACTTAGCACATGCAGTCTCGCTGACATCTAACAATTCCATGGTCATCTCATAACTCTCAATCCATGCCTCAGGGCTTAAATCGGCTGTGTAGTTAGGCACCCTACGAGGACCCTTGAAATCCATGGGTAGACGCTCATTATGCAGATCCGGTACTAAGCATGGCACACCCAAATTTCTGAAGGTCACACCTGGCACCACCGAAGTGGTTGGATGAACCGGAGTAAGTTGACGGGCCGCATGCTGAGCCACCAGCTCGCCCTCTCGACGTGCTCTTCCTTGATCCACTACGTTCTGAGCATCAGCACCTCCACCCTCCAGGTTATGTCCATGAGGCGGGTTATTGTTCCTTCCATTGCTTGACATAGCTGGCTCATCAATATGTCTGATGTAACTCCGGCTCGGGCGAGGGGTGGAGTGAATCCTGTCACGACTGTAAGAATAGGCCTGCTACTAAGTCAGTGTTGTCTGAAGAAGCTCTCTAGCCTTCCGTGTTTCAACCGCCATGTAACGCCCTCGATGTGGCTGTATCTCCCACGTGTCGAAGCACGACTTAGAGGCATAACCGCATTGAAAGCAACGTCGCAAGTGAGGTAATCTTCACACAACCCATGTAATAAAATAGGGGAAGAAGATACATAGTTGGCTTACAATCGCCACTTCACACAATTACATGAATAAAGCATTACATCATCCAAATAAAATCAAGGTCCGACTACAGAACCAAAATAAAAGAAGAACCCCAAATGCGACAAGGTCCCCGATCGACCCCAACTGGGCTCCACTACTGATCAACTAGAACGAAACACCACAAAGGGCAAGATCTTCATCGAGCTCCTCCTGAGCTTGGTTGCATCAACTGCACGGTCTCATCGGCACCTGCAAGCTGGTTTTGGAAGTATCTGTGAGCCACGGGGACTCAGCAATCTCGCACCCTCGCGATCAAGACTATTTAAGCTTATGGGTAAGGTAAAAGGTATGAGGTGGAGCTGCAGCAAGCGACTAGCATATATGGTGGCTAACATACGCAAATGAGAGCGAGAAGAGAAGGCAAAGCACGGTCGAGAAACTATGATCAAGAAGTGATCCTAGAACAACCTACGTCAAGCATAACTCCAACACCGTGTTCACTTCCCGGACACCGCCGGAAAGAGACCATCACGGTAACACACGCGGTTGATGTATTTAATTTTAAGGTCAACTTCAGGTTTTCTACAACCGGACATTAACAAATTCCCATCTGCCCATAACTGCGGGCACGGCTTTCGAAAGTTCAAATCCCTGCAGGGGTGTCCCAACTTAGCCCATGACAAGCTCTCACGGTCAACGAAGGAATAGACCTTCTAGCGGGAAGACCCGATCAGACTCGGAATCCCGGTTACAAGACATTTCGACAATGGTAAAACAAGACCACCAAAGCCACCCAGATGTGCCGACAAATCCCGATAGGAGTTGCACATATCTCGTTCTCAGGGCACACCGGATGAGCCAGACGTCGGGTAAGCCAGCCCAGAGTTGCCCCTGGTAGCCTCGGACATCGCTCAGTTGGACCAACACTTAGAGAAGCACTGGCCCGGGGGGTTAAAATAAAGATGACCCTTGAGCCGGTCGACTCAAGTGAAAGAAAAGGCTAGGTGGCAAATGGTAAAACCAATGTTGGGCCTTGCTGGAGGAGTTTTATTCAAGGCGAACTGTCAAGGGGTTCCCATTATTACCCAACCGCGTAAGGAACGCAAAATCCAGGAACATAACACCGATATGACGGAAACTAGGGCGGCAAGAGTGGAACAAAACACCAGGCATAAGGCCGAGCCTTCCACCCTTTACCAAGTATATAGATGCATTAATTAATTAAATAAGAGATATTGTGATATCCCAACAAAATATCCATGTTCCAACATGGAACAAGCTTCAATCTTCACCTACAACTAACAACGCTATAAGAGGGGCTGAGCAAAGCGGGAACATAGCCAAACAATGGTTTGCTAGGGCAAGGTGGGTTAGAGGCTTGGTTTAACAACATGGGAGGCATGATAAGCAAGTGGTAGGTATCACAGCATAGTCATAGCAAAAGAGCGAGCAACTAGCAAGCAAAGATAGAAGTGATTTCGAGGGTATGGTCATCTTGCCTGAAATCCCGCAAGGAAGAAGAATGAGTCCACGAAGAAAACAAACGGACGTAGTCGAACGGGTCCTCACAAACGCAACGCTATCAGAACCAACCCGAAGAAGCAACACCGGAAAGAAGCAAACAATCATGGTAAACAACCATCACATAACATGGCATGATGCGCAAAACAAATATGATGCATGTCCGGTTTAAATATGCATGGCATGGCAAAGGGCACAAACAAAACTACAAGTTAAGTGGAGCTCAATATGCAACGAGTTGCATATTGACGGAACACCACATCACTTATTTAGTTCACTCTCGGTTAGGTACTCCACAATATTAAATGTTGGTTAACATGGCAAGAGGTGAAGCATAACAAAACTATAAAATCTAAACAATTTAAATGGGGCCGGATATAACAAATAACAAATCCGGTAAGTCCCCATATGCATTAGCAATTTTTAAAGCAACAACAAATTTTAACCATCTTAAAGTTGTTAACATGATGCGGATGACATGTTCAAGTTTATGCAATTTTTATTAAAGTTGACAAGAGCAATAAGAAGCATTTGTCACTGTGGTGGAAAGAAAAGGGGTGCCACGGCAACGATAACAAAAACGGTGCCACTGCAATGTTCCGGTTCCGGTAACTCGATTGAGATGCCGATGCAAAGGAGAAGTGTGCGGATGCGTACAAAAGATGGTGGGGCACTCCCGGATACCGGGTGTCCCATGAGTTGGCGACAAGGAAACGAGTGACCATTTGGACACGGTGCAAACACGAGCATCGCAAACATCACACATGCATTCATTCACGGGCATCGTCTCGATGGTTACCTTCGAAGTGTGCAAACGGGCCGGTTCTCGTTCGGTGCCAAGTAGAGGAAGTATACGTACTCGGGACGTGGTGGAAGTAGGGGGTACACGATGACGGTAGATGTACTCACGATGGTAGTGGTACGCGTTTTCGTAGAAGGACTTGATGAATCTGAGTCACTTGGGGTCGACAGTAGTCGTTCACGTTTCGAGGAGGAAGTAGAGGTTCTCGCGATCTCGGCGATGGTATTTGTTCACGGCGGTAGTGGAACTTGACGGATCCGATGCCTCCGGACGTAGTGGTACATGTTCGGTTTTCTTCGGAGAGGTACATGGCGTTCTTCGGTCATAGGTACTTGACGTTTTGCTACCCGGGTCTTCGGCGACGGTGTTGTACACAAGACGTTGGGGTACTTGTCGGTCCGGTCTTGATGGAGTAGATGTACACGTCGGGGCTTGTCGCATCACTGGGTGTAGTCGTACACGTACGAAGCGGAACTTGGCGTCCTGGTTCGGTGGTGAAGCTGGTACTTGTCGATTCAGGGGACGTCGGTAGAGATACTGGACGCGACATTGTGTACTCGTACACTTGTCGGAGAGGATTTTTCCACGAAGCCCAAAACAAAACAGCCACCATCGGAGGCAACAGAGGCGGAGGCGCACGAGGGTAGCGAGGTGGTGGTCGAGGTGACATGCGCTCGGGCAATGGTACCAAGCGGCAACGGGGCAAGGAGTGGTCCAGCGGGACATGGAGGTCGCCGAGAACCATAAGAGCAGCGGCAAGATGGCGCGGCGGCGGCCTCTACTCGCCGGCGTCGGAGGAGAGGCTGCAGGGACGTCGGAGTTGGCGCGGTCGGAGGGGCTTGCCTCTGAACTGCAGCAGCGGGGCTGCTGATGATGGCTTGTAAGGGAGGCCGGCGCCATGGAGCTCGGGGTCACAGGGAAGGAGCCAGGCAGAGACGCGACGCTCGGCGGCCGGGCCGGCGTCAAGGAGAAGGTTCGATGCGGGGGCGGACCGGACAACAGGCAGGAGAGCAGCGTGCGTGGGCAGGAGATGGGATCGAGATCTCTCTCCTGTGCACGGCGCGCGAGGAGGATGGAAGGGATATGGGATCTGGCACGGGAAAGAGCGGTGGGGCGGCAGCCGGCAATAGCTCCGGTGGCCGGGCGGTGTGACGTAGCTAGAGGCGCCAGGCGTGGCTCACTGGTATTGAAGATCGAAAGGGAGGAGCGACGGGGTTCGAGCGAACAGGGATGGGGGTCGGGTAACTCCCTGGCGGCGTGAGGAGGAGGGGATCGAGGGAGAGAGAGGGTGTAGCGGCTGGGCCTTGGGCCGGCTAGGTCAGGCCGCAGGTGGGCCTTAAGCAGACTGGCTCGACCTAGATGGGCCGCGGGGATGGTTGGGCCAGCTTGGCAGGAGGTATCTCTCTCTCCTCTTCCTATTTTCTTTAGCAGAAAACAGTTAAGGGGAAGAAAAAGGAAAGAGGGAGGTTAGGAAAAGAATTTGCGCCGGAGGTTAATTTCCCCGGACACAAAAAAAATGAGCTTGTTCCCAGAAAATAGGAAAGAGCACATGTGTGAAGTTTGAATTCAAACTCATTTGAATTTAAATCAAATGAGTGTGAGAAGGAAGTCGGTATGCGATAGGTCCAAAAATGTTGGGAATTTTGGAGGAGCCCCAGTAAAAGGGAAAAGAATTATTGGGCAAGGTTTGGGGATCAACTCGAAGCACAAAAGGCATGGGGTTATTTTGCAAGTGTGTTCCGGTGAATTCCAACAAATGGAATATTTAATATAGCTCCCTACTATCAGGAGGGTATGTTATAAAGAGAAGTCACCGGGTGAATTCCCTCGGTTTAAATGGATCAAAGGTGCATGCCATTTATTTAGTTGAGTTAAGAAAAGAAATGACATGATGGCATGATGACATGGTGCAATGCACATGATGCAATGATGAATGCAAAGAACCAAACAAAACACACGACGAAACCCGGAAACATGGAAGGCATCTGAAGCTCCAGTCTTGGGGCGTTACATGCCATCGGTGACTCACCATCAACCGGGAGAGCCGCCAATCGTGATGTCGCAGCGATCATGTTATCCAAAGGGTTAGAATAATGACGTGGTGGCGCCGGTACGTGCTGCGGCGGGTTATTGTTCTGACGAGGCGTGTCCATTGTGCGTGGCTGAACCGGCATACCCGTCCCAGATGCTTCGGCCCGGTTTACCCCTGTCGGGTTACTGGTCCCTGCTCCTGGCGTGTTAAAGAGATTTCTTGCCTCATAAACCGACGGCAGACGAGTCTGATGTCTCCTCCTCATAACTTTGTTTGAAGCGTTCTGATCTAGCATGAGCCGGTAAGACTGTGACTGAATGCGTTGCGCCTAAGCTTCCAAAGCAGCCCGTTCCTTGGCCATCCTGGTGTTCTCTGCGTTTAACTCCTCTTTGGCCTGTGTTATCTCGTCACGCAACTTCATGACCGCCGCATTATCCTGATCTTGATCCGCTGGGTTAACCACCGCTGTTAACAGTGTTGTCAGCTTATCTAGTAAGCCGGTTAAAACCTGAGCCGACGGGCACTCAGGGCCTCCTCCCCCGGCAGCCGCCGCTGCTGCTGACCCAGAAACCAGCTCTGCTGATGTCGATGAGTGCTGCATGGGTTGTGTACCAGCCATGAAGATTGCAACCCAGTTCAGCGGCTCACAGGGGTCCGAAATACTGTCGCCATCGGAACAACCCCCAAACTGGCCCTCTTGTAGTTGGTACAATGATTCAGTTTCACCAGTGGATGACTCACCATCAGAATAGACAACGGTCTCTCTACCAGGTGCCGATCTATCCTCAGGTTCCGCTCCATGGATAAATCCCATGAAGGCAAGATTCATGGCGGGCTGAACCCGGGCGGGTCTCGCACGCTGAGCCGTCTTGATGATGTCGGTGCTGATGTCCGGCTTAGGCCCGGTTCGCCGATCTTGCCGATGAAGACGTTAATTCCGTCGAAGGGGACCCGGTACCCATACTCAATTGAGCCGGCCTCGGGGGCCCAGCCTGCGTCGTCGATGTAGAGCTTGTCGCGGCGACTCTTGGTCATCCGGCCCACGGCGTATCCCTTGATCTCTTCGAAGCTGCCCTCTAAGAACTTGAAACCATCATGCGATAGCCCCATGGTAGGCGCCAACTGTTGTGGAATTGTCACGGTAGATGTCCTAGTGTGAGGACTTAGTCTTGGATTCATCACTATGAGGTTAGCTTAAAGGGGTTAATCTGGACAAACGACACGAGGAGTTTATACTGGTTCGGCCCCTTGCGGTGAAGGTGAAAGCCTAATCCAGTTGTAGGTGGTAATTCTAGGGTTTCAATGAGCAGGGAGCGAATACGCTTGACCTGGCTCTCGATCTCTTCTTGCTTCTCCTAAGCCGCCGCTAGGTCATCCCCTTATATACACGGGTTGATGCCCTGTGGCCTACAGAGTCCCGGCCGGCTTATACAACGTATCCGGCTTGGTGACCTTTCTTTCCTACCTTACAAAACAAGTCTACATACATGGCGGTTTATATCCGTGGGCTTTAAGCCGCCTTCGGGTTTGGGCCCTCTACCAAGCTTATCTATGAACCGCCATATGCTCTTTGGCTTCATTGAGATGAATCGCCATAGGGATGACTCGGCCCCTCCTGGGTGGGTCATACCTAATAGTTATATCCCCAACAACCCCTGGGGGTCCAGAAGAGTCCAACCATTCTGTGCTGGCCATGAACCTGAAAAGGTCTGTCCTTTACTATCGAATGGTTTTTCATTCTGATTTTCAACTGTCTTCGTATCGACTGACGCCTATGTTATTCTTTGCCTTGCAGTTTTTACACTGACACGTACTCAATGCCCAGTGGAGAGCAGGACTAGGAGGGAGAGGCGAGTGGGGGAGAAAGTGGTGATTGGAGATCCAATGACGAGGACGAGGAGGAGAGTGAGGACTCAAGCGACGGCGAGGAGGTTGACTCTCCACCCTGTACTGAAAGGCGTTCCAAGCAGACTCACGACCCCGTGAGTATCCGCGGCAAGGCAGTTGCGCAGACCTCGAAGCGCACTCGGACTTTCTCCCCCGTTCCAACTAAGAAGGCACCGAAGCAACCTAAGATTGCGGCTCCCAAACCCCGGAAGACCTTGCCCAAGATAAAGATCGACATTCCTATCGCCTCTGGGTAAGTGTCTTGTTTTATCCTTTTATTCAAGAACTTCTTCAGTAGTCGTCGACTCGCTTTCTTGCTTGACCGAGTGAGTTTGGGGACTTTTAGTGCTGCTACTTCTGGGACTTTCGTGGATATTTACAGGAATGAGGATGATGCAAGGATGGAAGATGCGGCCACCTCCAGAGAAGGTGTGACTCTCCCATCTTGCCTCCACTTTGTCAATTGATTTGGAGGTCGACTGATATACGGTCGAATCTTTTGCAGCGCCACAACATGTGATTGAACTTCCAGATGACGATGAAGATGTGCCTCTGAGGCCTATGGGAAGGAGAGGTAGGATCATGGGCAGGAAAGCGCCGACCGGCAAGATAGCTGTCACATCCCTAGTTCTGGTATGCACTAGGCTAGCCCTTCATGTGTGCATCATGTTTAAATTTCTCGGAAACATGAAATGGGGATGACAGAACCCCCAGCACCCCCCCGAAACCAACTAGGGTTTACGAAAATTACTTTTGATGAACTTGAAATGCCGTTATAAAATGTACTTCATCTTTGCCTTGGTCTAGAACCTCTGACAAAAATGGTGCACACTTTTCTAGGACAACAGAGGGTCACTGAATTAAATCATATGCTATTTGCATTTGGGCATTTTAATGCTATATAATATTTTAAATGTCAAAATATTCATGAACTAAAATGTTTACTGTTGGAATTATTCCAAACAGTAGCCTTGAGCAGTTTCATGAATTTTGAGATTGTTGTAGTATTTTTAATAAAGCCCTAAAGTTACAGAATAATAGAAAACAGAAATAAATAGAAAAACTAGAGAGAGAGAGAGAGAGAGAGTGAGAACCTACACGGCGCCTACCTGTGCGGCCTGCTGCTGAAGCCGGCCCAGCCCAGCCACCTCCCCTGCCAGTTGTCTTCCTCCTCTCGCCAGAAGGCAGAGGGGAAGCAGTGCACGGCGCTCGCGCGCGCAGGCACGCAACTGCCTGCCTGGCCCCTCCCTAGCCAGCGCGACGCTGGGATCGTCACCCTGTGGCCTTTGGAACCCACCGACCCCTCTCTCCCTTTTCCCCCTCACCCCTCGCTCTCTTCATGCTATGGCCTACGCGCTCGTCGCTGCCGTTCGCTGCGACGCGGCGACAGCCACCCCTTGCCCCTCTGCCGTCCCCAAGAGCTCCGCCCCGACCTCTTCTTCGTCTCCGCCAAGCCAAACGATGTTGGAGCACCCCGTAGCGCCGCCATCGCCATTGTCTTCGTCCTCTGCACCAACAGTAATCGTCGTCGATTCGCACCAACCCGACCGCGGCTGACCTCGCCGAAGACACCGTCGGACGCGCTGTGAGCACCCGCGTCGTCTCCCCCTTCTCCCTTGGTCGCGCTCGCCCTCTAGGCCGTAGCCCCACCATGACCGAAAGCTTGCTCGCCGCCATCCATGTCGCTGCCATGGCGAGAGCCCACACACGTCGCATCCGAGGATGCTATCGTCTTCAGCACACTCCCAGGAGCCGAGAATACCCACCAGATCCTCCTCCCATGCACCGTAGCGCCTAACCCGCTGACGCCGAACTCCAGCCGCCACCTTTGTGCTCGCCATCGTCAATTCCGGCGACCCTGAGGCCACCCGATCTCTCTTCTAGACGCGGTCGAGCGCGGGCTATCTTCTGGTGGCCTTCACGCGTCTAGCCGTCGCCCGTAGCGCGTTCCCAAGCTTCGCCGTCGTGTTTGTGTGCTCGCCGGCGTTCAACTCCGGTGTGCTGATGTAGCCGCGTGATTAGCGTTAATGACGCCCTAACTAACCCCCTCTCTCACTGACTATGGGCCCCATGCCTTAATTAACCCCGGGATTATTCCCTGTTTAGTTTAGATTAATATAGTCGACCCCACGTGTCAGTTTGACCATGCCACATCATCATTGACCCGGACCCACCAGTCAGCCTCTGTCCCTACCCTGTTACACTGACGTGCGGGTCCAACTGGTGAGGTTTGACCTGGACCGCCTCTGTTGACTTGCTGATGTCACACTGACGTCATGCTTACATAGTAAATGTTTTCTGGGATTTTAAATAAATCAGAAATGATTTATTTATTTCAAAAAATATCCAAAACTTCTAAAATTCATAAAAAATCAACCGTAGCTCCAAATCAAATAAATTATATATGAAAAATGATCAGAAAATCCAATCTATCCATCTGTGGAATTTCCATGCATGTTTGAGCAACTTATGCCTGCTGATCAGGTCAAATCAAATGTTGGCATTTAAAAAATCACATATGGAGTTTGAATTTGAACCTTTGGTTCAAACCAACTTCATTTAAATCATTGCTAGTTGCATTAGCTTAAATCACAGCATATTGCCATGTCATGATCATGCATCATATTGTGCATCGCATTGATTGTGTTCTTCCTTGTTTGCCGGTAATTGTCCCCTCTCAGTAGACGATGTTCCGATGATGAGATTGATGACACCGATGAAGAACTATACTATCTTCAGAAGTGCCAGGCAAGCAAAACCCCCTTGTTCATTCTGATACAATCCCACTCTCTCGCTCCTGCTCTCTTTTACTGCATTAGGACAACAACGATTCAACAGTTACATGTTGCGGTAGTTGAACCCCTTTCCTTTGCATGACCTGTCATTGCCACAGTAAATAGATGAAACCCACTAGCATGAGTAGGAGTTGTTTGAGCCCTGGTGTGCCTACTCATCCATGCTTGTTCGTCATGCCTGCTATTGCTTAGAGTTGAGTCGGGTCTGATTCATCGGGGATGAATTAGAGGTGTGAGAACATGTCCTACTATTGTGAGCTAAGTGTGTGAACACGACTTGGTACAGGTATCGGTGAGCGGCCATGTAGGAGTACATGGTGGGTTGTCTCATTGAAGCCGTCCTCAGGAACTGAGTTCTGTGTTTGTGATCCATGAACAGCTACTACCACGCATTGGAATGCTTAAGTGCCCCTCTCGACTTATTAATCAACCTGATCTCTGTCCAGGAGTTGCAACTAGTTTCTGGTGTTTGTAGGTTGTGTTAGTAGCCTACCAAGTGGTACCCGGTACAGGTGGGCTTGGGACAGACTAGGCACCATGGCACGGTGTACCAAGCGTAGATCCATCCGTCGAGGTGGGATTGGGAACCCTGCACACATCATTTGGGGCCATGAGCGACACCCCGGCCCGATCTCCTTGCAGATGGAACCTGAATAGGCGATAAACCTAGACTAGAGACTTGTTGGTTAGTCAGGTCGTGGACGACTCCCTCGCCAGGCTTCCGCTTGAAGGTTGCCGAGATACACTATGTGTACATGGTGGTAAGTGGAGAGAGCGTGTGTGAAGAAGTACACCCCTGCAGGGTTAACATCATCTATTCGAATAGCCGTGTCCGTGTTAAAGGACTTCTGGGTTGCCTGTACAGTTCATAGACAAGTGAAAGTGAATACTCTAAAATGCGCAAGATAAGCGTGAGTGCTATGGATGGCGTTCTCGTAGAGAGACGGGAGCAGATCCATAGTGGTATATTGATATGGTGAATATGTGGACTCATGTGTGCCACCTCAAAAGAGTTACCTGCAGTCATAGTTCAGGATAGCCACCGAGTCAAAGCTGGCTTGCTGTAGTTAAACTCCACCACCCCTTTATTGATATTGATGCATATGTAGCTAGTTCTGATGTAAGTCTTGCTGGGTACATTTGTACTCACGTTTGCTTAATTTATGTTTTGTAGAGAGACTTCAGTCTCGCTAGTAGTTCCGCTTGGACTTCAACGTTTAGCTCGTTATCTCAGTTACGATCTTGTACCCTTGGGAGGGTCTCTTAGATAGTCAGGCTTCTCAACCTTCTTCATTTGTAGTTGTCTGTACTCAGACAAGTTAAGCTTCCGCATGTGCTTGTCGCTTGTATGCTCTGTATGTTGGGTCATGAGACCCATGTTTGTAATATCTCGCTCCTCGGAGCCGAATGAATAAATACTTTGAGTCATAAAGTTTTGTTGTGATACATGTTGTATTTACACATATCGAGCATATTGTGTGTATGATTGAAATGCTTGGTATGTGTGGGATCCGACAACCTAGTTGTTTATCCTTGGTAGCGTATCTTATGGGGAAATGTAGTCTTGTGCTTCCATGAGCCATAGTAGTCTGCTACAGCCCGGTTCACCGGAGCCTGCTAGCCCAGCACTACTGCTCTAGAACACTTGACTGGCCGGCATGTGATTCACTTTGTTCCTGTGTCTGTCCCTTCAGGGAAATGTCACGCGGTGACATCCAGAGTCCTGCCTAGCCTGCTACAGCCCGGCTCACCGGAGTCCTGTTAGCCCAGTGCTACAGCCCGGATTCGCACGCTGCTGACCGACATGCTCGATGTTGATTCATGTATGCCTGTCCCCGTAAGTTAGTGCCACTTTGGGTTCACGACTAGTCATGTCGGCCCAGTTCTCTGTCCTATGGATGCTAGCGACACTATCTCATACGTGAGCCGAAAGGCGCAAACGGTCCCGGGCCATGGTAAGGCGACACCCGTGGGAATACCGTGCGTGAGCCGCAAAGTGACATGAGGTGTTACCGGCTAGATCGATGTGAGTTGGAATCGGGGTCCTGACAGCTTTGGTATCAGAGCCTGACTGCCTGTAGGATTACCAAGCCAAGCTGGTCGAAGTCGTGTCTAGAAATGATTTAGTTATATAAGGGAATTGATTGTGGATGGGAACGTAAGGCTCTTTTTACTCCTTATCCTCATGACCTTCTGATCTGAGTCATCTTATCTTTTCTACGGGGTTAAGAACTAGGCTTCTCTTCTATCTCTCAGGATGACGTGTTACTAAACCGTAGTTGCCTAGGATTGTTGAGTTCAAGCCTCAGTTCAGTTCCTTCTACTTCCATATGTTCATAGCTGGCCTCAGAACCTTGATATTGTGATGTTGAGTGGTTATGCCACCATTTTGCAGGATGTCTCAAATCATTTTGAGCATTTATAGCCATTATGCTATCCGAGTCATCCCAGGTTTCTAAACAGTCTGATGCATCTGCAAATCCCTTCCTCCCGTTCCTGATGTCCTTTTAGGCTAGATTAAGCACACCAATCAGTCAGTTGAGGTACTCTATTGCCTCGACATATAAGTTGGAGTTGTTATTATGACACTAGGGTATCTTAGAGTTAGTAATCTAGCCATGTTTGGTGTTCCCAGTGTGATGATTATGGCCACCATTCTCGAAAGCATCTCGTGATGTTATTTAGTTAGTAGGTATTCTATTCCTGGGTTTTGAACCTGAGATTCACCCTACTTCATGTTGTTAGTATTTGCTAGTTCCCTTAAGATATTAGTAACCTTGTGATCGTCCTCGAGGTCTGTGGTATATCGTTCTTCCAATACCATGAGCCAATATGGCAGAAGTTATTTGAACCAAAAGATCACAATCAGAGTACTCTTGAGGAGTTCTACATTCATAATTGTGACTCTGCCGGTCCTACCTCTCTGCATGGGTTATCCGGAAGAAACATGTTGAACTTGGTTCGACATACTAATCTATGCATCCACAACTCAGAAAGTTATATGTTCCTTGAGTTGACCCGCCTCAGCTATATTCCGACCCTAGTCTATCAATTAATAGTTAGGAATAGTTGTGCATTCGTGTTCATCAATGCCTATTATTCTTGTGCTCCGTCAAGCCATTCTATTCCGGAATGACTAGGAGAAACAAACTCCAGTACCTCGTCCATTTCTAGGATTGGGTCAAAGTAGTTGTATCCCGCAGATCAAAATGCCAATCTAGCTTTTGTTCTATTCTACCTCAGAGTATCACCCTCTTTCATAACAAGAGTATTATGAGAATTGCACACACCCTCAAATGAATTCTTGACGCAGTGATACTTCTTGCCATCATTGTTCATTCCTCGGTTCCCATGTTATTGTAACTGGAATGCCGACAAGTGAATTGTGATGTGTCAAATCAATACTCTGAGCAACTTGTTGCTTGGTAGTAAATGCACAATATTCTCATTCTTAGCGTGTTGGTTATTAAACTACCATTCTAAGATTGATTTTGCTACCTAGTCCATATTTCCTGGTGCACTCTTCGATCAATGAGTTAGGATCGTGTCAATCCCTTGCTCCCTTGATCATATCATCTTGCCCTGAAAAGCAAGATTGATCTTGATCTTAGTAACATATCAGTGGTTCGTGATTTTCCGAATATCTTCTCGGAAGTAATACCTGGTTATCACCTGGCCGCTATGTTGAGTTCGTGATCAAGTTGATTTTTCTATAAACCACTATTTCTCCAAGAATCTGTGTTGGATACCCCGAAATAGTTGGTTAAGCTAAATGACAACTTGGAGAGTTGGAATATGATAGCTTGTCCGACTTAGTTCATCCCAAAGGGATATCCTTGTGTTTGAATAGTTGTTGAAGCAAGATGATATCTTCATCAATTGGTCCTCGTGATCAGTTGCTGGGTCTATCATCTTGTCAAAACTTTGACTTGAGTATGGGCTATTATCAAGTCAAATCAGAACCAACAATGTTTGTAATGTTGTCTTACTCGTGGTTGATCCCTCGAGCATACACCATTACATCTTTGGTCTGACCAATGCTATCACCGTGTTCACATAATGGTGGAATCCCAGTGATACGGAAAATTCCGACGAGTTGTTGTTGAGCCCATCAGCAGCATTTTGTCTCCCCCATGATTCATGTTGAACATCAACCTAGTATTGGAAACTTTGTAAGCAATGCCTTCATGTTCCGTTCATGAAGCTTATGCTTGGATAGAAGAAGTGACTTCCTCAAATTCATGTGCATTTGGAGCAAGTTGCCGCCATGAGTTCGAGAAAGATTGTTTTGTTTCCTCTGGTACCATCCCAAGTTAGTTATGCATGTGCGAATGTATTCTATGGTTTGGTAGATTAATTACCTCCACTCCATATGTATTTCCCAGCACACCAAGCCACGGATTGATTTGTTCAAGGAGAAGAAGTTCCTTCTTAAGAGCATGCCTTATGCAAGGACTTTGTTATCCTCGATGATGGTTCCCCACCTGAACTCGGTAGTGTTTTTATTATAAGACTACTACGTGGTCATGCTTGTCTGGGACAACATGTTCACATGTGTTAGCAGAACCAGCTCATGTTTTGGAGCTTACTACCATAGTCCAGTTCCCGAGAATCTCGCAACGCCATCTCGTCGATTTGTGTTGCAAACTTTCATTTTCTTCTAGACTCGATGAGTCTGGAATATCTTGTTACCAACCAAATCTGAATCTCAGGCAGATATGATGGTTGGAACTTTTCCAAGATCTATGATGTAGGTCCCCGACAAGGTCGATGTTTTGGCCGACACACCTAGCTAGAAGATCTATCATTGTAGTATCTTAATTGAGCTATTTGACCATCTTCTCCATGAGGATTTAGTGCAACTTATTCCAGAAGTTGTTTCTTCGGGGTCCTTGTGCTCTCGATTGCCTCGAATATGCTAAAACCATTCAAACAGTGCAATCACTCTCTACTATTGAGTTTATCCCCAGTTAGTAGAATCATCCCTAGCATTTGCATTTTGTTCCTAGCTTGCACCGCCATTGTGCCATTCAACCTTGGACTACACTTCTCGGTAATTTCTGGTCAGGATCACCTTCAAAAGTGGTCCTACCATGGGTCCCATCCATTTCCGATGATAAGCAAAACCATCCCTTGCGTTGTCTTCAACAAGGTAGTCCACATCATCCATTCTAGTCCGGGTATGCCATCCTTTGTACTCCGCTAAACGATTGTTGGTGAATTGCCTCAGGGTGGTGTAGAGAATTTCAATGATCTCTAAATCAAAAGTAATTCTTTTGCCACCTCATGTAATGATTCTACGAGTCACCTCCTCCAACATGTTTCATTGGCGTATCATGGAAACTCAACTCCTCGCTATGTTGACAACCATTCACGACCTTCTTAAGTGCGGATTTGTTGCCTACCTAGTGAACCTTCGTCATCCGTTTCACTCCATTCCTTTTGATGTATGTTTATGTCTCAGCTCGAGAGATGTCTCAATGTCTCATTCCGTGAGTTGATCATTAGCTGTTCGATCTTCGAGAAGATCGATCCTTCTAGAGTTTTTCCTCTTCCTCGCGTTGTCATGTTGGTTGGAGTTCTTAGAGCAAGATGTCGAGACAAAGATGATGATTGAATGAACGTTCTCACGAAGTGCAACCTGGATCATGAAGATTGTGTTAGTCTGCCTCCCCCCTTCATCTTACCCTATGCTTGAATCTCGGGACGAGATTCTTGTTTAGTGGGGGTGAGCTGTCACATCCCTAGTTTTGGTATGCACTAGGCTAGCCCTTCATGTGTGCATCATGTTTAAATTTCTCGGAAACTTGAAATGGGGATGACAGAACCCGCAGCACCCCCCTGAAACCAACTAGGGTTTACTAAAATTATTTTCAATGAACCTGAAATGCCCTTATAAAATGTTCATCATCTTTGCCTTGGTCTAGAACCTTTGACAAAAATGGTGCACACTTTTCTAGGACAACAGAGGGTCACTGAATTAAATCATATGTGTAAGTGCATCTAGTGCCACCCCTAGTTGGTTTTGGAGTATTGACGACAAACCTAGTTGAGGGACTAATGTGTTTGTGAGAATTGCAGGATAACACAGGTAGAAGTCCCTCATTGATTCAGTTTTCCTACCAGAGATGACCCCTAAAAATGTATGAAGACATTGAATTCAAAGGTGGTATATGAAGATATTCACATTGAAGACTATGACAAGAGAAGACACCACATGAAGCCTATGGAGCTCGAAGACTTAGATCTTTCCTAGTTATTTTTCTTTTGTGTTGAGTCATAGGAACCACCGTACTGTTAAGTGGGGTCCAAGAGAACCAGTCAGAATGACTGAAGTGATTCCAAACCAAAAACCTATGTCTTCGAGTGAAGACTATGAGAGCGAATCTTGTCCAGAGTCGGACAAGTCACCTTTGCTTGTAGCCCAAGTAAAGTTGCCGTGTGAGTTTGAAATCTGACCGTTGGAACACGTGTCAGTTCCTTAGTGACCCAGGGTCATTTCGGAAAAATCAAGTCGGGTTGCCAAGTGGCTATAAATAGCCCACCCCCCACAACCATAAATGGTTAGCTTCTCAGATTGAGAGTACGGCTTTTGTCGTTTGAGAGCAACCCACCTCGAAGCCTTTGAGAGAAAATTCCTTGCGAGGATAAAGCCCTAACCACCCAGAGCCAGAGAGAATTGGGCATCACTTAAGTCTTCCTGTCTGTGTGATCTGAAAACTTATTACACTTGAGGACTGTGCATCCTCCAGCCGGTTAGGCGTCGCGTTCTGAGCATCCAAGAGACATTGTGGATTGCCGGTGAACGAAGTCTGTGAAGGTTTGGGAGTCTACCTTGAAGACTTACCAGAGTGATTGGGCGAGGTCTGTGTGACCTTAGCTCAAGAGGAATATGGTGAGGACTGGGTGTCCTGAGCTGCGTGTTCAGGACTGGGTGTCCGGGACTGTGTGTCCTCAGGTTTAAATACCTAGCCGCCCTAACCAGACGTACAGTTGTCACAGCAACTAGAACTGGTCCAACAAATCATTGTCTTCAACGAGTCACTGGTTTCATCCTTCCCTTCCCTTTACTTACTGTTGGTCCTTGTGAAGTCATTGCATGATTGCATTATCTTTTGTCTTCACTGAGTGACTGCATGTTCTGTATGGCTTCATAATATCTTCCTACCTGATCCTTACTACATTGCTGCTATTAGTCATTGTGCTTTCACTTCGTTGATTACCTGACTAAGGCTTGTCTAGTGTAGTCTACCTTCCGCTGCATGGTAATAGGTTTATTTCTATCGTTTGTCTTCATAACTTCCACGTTTTGAAGACTTTCATAAAAATCGCCTATTCAATTGGTATCAGAGCAAGGTGCTCCCTTGTTCTGTGTGATTCGGTTTAACCACCTAGAGTTTTAGCTATGTTGACTGCAGGGATAATTAAAGTCTCCGCTGCGTGCCCCGTCTTCGATGGAACTGAATATCCCTACTGGAAGAATAAGATGCGCATGCATCTTGAAGCCATTGATGTCGACCTATGGTATGTCATCGAAAACGGCGTTCCCAAGGCTGGAGAAGGTGTCACTGCTGCTGATGTCAAGAAGTTCGTTCAACTGGACTCTACTGCCAAGAATATCATCTGTGGTCATCTGACCAAAGGACAGTATGGCCGTGTGAGTGCTTTGAAGACATCTAAGCTGGTCTGGGACTGGCTCTCCAAGGTTAATGAAGGCATCTCAACCCAGAGAGATCAGAGAATCAGTGTCCTTCGCAACCTCTTCAACCGCTTAAAGCGAAATGACAATGAGAATGTCCAGCACACTTTTGACCGACTCACTGACATCACAAATGAGCTTCAAGCCCTCGGCGCTACTGAGATCACCAAACATGAAGTCGTCAAGACACTACTGAGGTCACTTGATAGTTCATTTGACATCCTAGCCCTGATGATTCAAGAACGTCCTGATTTCAAGACACTCGATCCATCTGAAATACTTGAGAGGCTCAACACACATGAGTTTCAGCTTTCTGAGAAAAGAGATATCTACGGTCCAAACTATGGGCGAACTCATGCCTTGAAGGCAAAAGCTGTCTCCTCGTCTGAAGAAGAATCTGACAGCAGTTCTGATCATCCTGAAGACATTGGAAGAGAACTTGCTATGCTTGTGAAGAAGTTCCAAAAATTCACCAAGAAGAAAGGCTTCAGAAAGTCTTCCCGATCAAGCTGAAGGAATGATGAAGCTTCTGCTCACGACTACAAGAAGAAAACATGTCACAAGTGCAAGAAACCTGGCCACTTCATCTCTGAGTGTCCACAGTGGGACAATGAGAACAAAAAGAAGAAGAAGAGCAAGGAATATGACTCTGATGACAAGAAGAAGAAGAAATACTCAAAGTCTTCGTCCAAGTCTTCCTCAAAGTCTTCATCACACAAGAAGAGCTCATCTGGCAAGGCACGTGCGTTTGTTGGCAAGGAAATGGACTCAGAGGAGGAGTCCGCTTCTGAGGAGGCGGAGGTGGAGTCTGAGGAGGAGTCCGATTCAGGCGTCGCAAGTCTGGCTACAGCATACGTTGCCAAGTCCATCTTCAATACTGAAGACAATGACCTCGTCACCGACACCGAGGCAATTGACAAGGACTACTCCGCTTCTACCTACTGCTTCATGGCACGCGGTGCCAAGGTAAACACACGCACTAATCACTATCAAACATCTAGTGATGATGACTATGATTGTGATTCAAAACCCAGCTACAAAACACTTGCTAAAATTGCAACTGAACAGCAGAAAGCTATGGAACATATTCAAAAACTGTTAGACAGAAGCGATGATCTGTTAGGTGCTGAAATGACTCGATCTGAATCCTTAATTGAAGACATAAAAAATCTTCACATTAAGTATCAGGAACTTGAAAGTCATCATGAAACTCTCTCAACAACTCATGAAAAGCTTTCCTATGATTATCTTGAGAAATTGAGAGCGGTTCATGAAGATCTTCAAAAGGAAAACGAGTCACTTCACTCCAAACAGATCAGTCCCGCTCAGGAAGGATTTGAACCACCATGTCTTAAATGCATTGAGCGTCATAATGCTACTTCTGTTGCTGAATGTTCTACTGCTACTACTGTTGCAATATCTTCAACTGTTGATGTGGTAACTAACCCCTCTGCTGAGGATACCACTGCTATTGCTGATGAGAATGCTAGGTTGAAGACATTGTTTGAAACAGGGATGTACAAAAGTCTTAAAGGGCATCAGACACTATGTGATGTCCTCAAAAAGCAGATTCTGAACCGAAACCCGAGGAAAGAGGGTGTTGGGTTCGTAAGGAAAATGAATGCTGATGGCTCTTACTGGAAACCTGAGCAGTACCCCAAAACCATGTGGGTTGCTGCAAAGGAACCTTCAGAAGACCCATCCAATCTATCTGGCTTCACCTGTGCTAACCCCATTATCATTGATGAATCCTTTGATGCAAACTATATACTGTTTAACAATCAGAATGGTGAAGTGTTTGCCAGGTACATTGGTACTAACTGCAGGAAGGGACCACCTATGAAGAAGATCTAGGTTCCAAAAAGGTGTCTGGAGAATCTTCCTGTGAATGTCATCATGACACCTCACGTGAAGAAGACAAACCTTAGACCAAAGGCTTCATACGGTGCAAAGGCTTCATACAGACAGAGGACTCACCTGAGTCGCACTAACGCAAATGTTTTGCAGGGAAACCATACTCAGGAATATGAATATGAGAGCGGTTCATCAAACCGCCATGTTCATAAGACCAAGAACTATTCTTCTTATTCTTATGAGTACTATTGTCCGCCTGCAAGACTGTTTGCTAGGGCTCCAAAGCCAAAATTCTCAAATGCTGCACTTAGACTTATTGCTTCTCAGCCACCCTTGAAGATGTGGGTGGCTAAGAAAGCTTAACTCTCTTTTGTAGGGAAAGTTCTCCAGTAGAAAACCAAAATCGTCTGACGCCATTGCTGGGGACCTTAAACATCTTGTAGGGTGCAAGATCAAATGCTCGAATGGTCTTACTATGTACTTCGTTCCTGAATCGCTTGCTACTCTCCCTATTAGTCCTAATCTGGATCTAAGCTTTCATAACCCACTGGTTCGTCAAATGTTTCTGCTTCACAATGCTCTTGGTGATGCCTATCCCCCTAACTGCACTGTAGGGTACGACAACCTTACGTCCATCCGACAAGAGCCACATCACATTTGCTGACACTGGTAAAAGTAAGGTATTGGGTCTAGGTAGAGTTGCAATCTCAAGGGATCAACACATGGACAAAGTCATGCTTGTTGAATCCCTTGGCTTCAACTTAATGTCTGTCTCAATGCTTTGCGATTTGAACATGATCGTAATATTTGGAAAATATCGTTGCCTTGTACTAATGGAATCTGACAAGTCTCTAGTGTTTGAAGGGTATCGAAAAGATGATTTGTACGTGGTAGATTTCTCAGCAGGACCACAGCTTGCCGTATGTCTTCTAGCAAAAGCTTCGGAATGCTAGGTCTGGCATCGGAGGCTTGGGCATCCTGGCATGAGGAACCTCCACACCCTTGCGAAGAATAAGCATGTCATAGGCATCGAGGGCGTCAAGTTCAAGAAAGACCACTTATGCGGTGCCTGTGAAGCAGTGAAGATGACGAGGGCCAAACATCCTTCGAAGACAATCATGACCACTACTCGACCCTTCGAACTGCTTCACATGGATCTTTTCGGTCCCACTCATTACTCAACTCTTACTACTACTGCATGCCTCTATGGCTTCGTTATTGTTGATGATTACTCTAGATACACTTGGGTGCACATAATCCTCTACAAGACTGAAGTGCAGGATGTCTTCAGACGCTTCGCAAATCGAGCTTTGAACAATTATGGCGCAAGATAAAGCACATCAGAAGTGACAATGGCACTGAGTTCAAGAACACTGGCCTTGATAAATATCTTGATACCTTGGGCATGACACATGAATTCTCAGCCCCGTACACGCCACAGCAGAATGGCGTCGTCGAACGCAAGAACAGAACACTCATTGAGATGGCCAGAACGATGCTAGATGAATACAAGACCCCAAGAAAATTCTGGCCTTAAGCCATTGATACTTCATGCCATACAATCAATCGTGTTTATCTTCACAAGCTTCTGAACAAGACATCTTATGAGCTCCTTACTGGCAAGAAGCCAAATGTCAGTTACTTCAGAGTATTTGGCGCAAGGTGCTGGATCAAGGACCCACATCACACCTCAAAGTTTGCACCAAAAGCACATGAGGGTTTTATGCTTGGATATGGAAAGGATTCGCACTCCTATAGAGTCTTCAATCTTTTTCATTACAAAGTGGTTGAAACAGTGGATGTGCGGTTCGATGAGACCAATGGTTCACAAAGAGAGCAACTGCCAAATGTGCTAGATGAAGTTCCATCCAGTGAATCAATCAAGCTAATGGGAACTGGAGAAATTATACCTTCTGAAGCTCATCCTGAAGAAGAACTTATCATCTCAGCACCTGATCAGCATGAAGACAATGCTCAGCCTGAAGACATTCCTTCTAACAACGACAATGATCAGCAAGAGCAAAGTCTTCGCCCTGTACATCCTCGCGTTGCCAATGAAGTGCAGATTGAAAGAATAATTGATAGCATCAATGCACCCGGTCCACTCACTCGTTCAAGGGCAACTCGGCTAGCAAATTTCTGTGGGCACTTGCATTCGTCTCAATAACAGAACCCAAGAAAGTTGAAGAAGCCTTCATGGAACCTGAATGGATTCAAGCTATGCAAGAAGAGCTTCAATAGTTTGAGCTGAATAATGTATGGGAACTAGTTAAGTGTCCTGATCCACGGAAGCACAATATAATAGGCACCAAATGGATATACCGCAACAAGCAAGATGAGCATGGTCAAGTTGTCAGAAACAAAGCTCGTCTCGTTGCTCAAGGATATACTCAAGTGGAAGGCATTGACTTCGATGAAACATTTGCTCCTGTGGCTAGACTTGAAGCCATACGCATACTGCTGGCCTATGCAAATCATCACAACATACTTCTATATCAAATGGATGTGAACAGTGCTTTTCTCAATGGCAAGGTTGAAGAAGAAGTGTATGTTGGACAACCGCCTGGCTTTGAATATCCAAAACATCCTGACATGGTATACAACCTCAACAAGGCACTGTATGGCCTCAAACAAGCCCCTCGGGCCTGGTATGACACACTCAAATACTTCCTGAAGAGCAAAGAATTCATACCTGGTTCCCTAGACCCCACTCTCTTCACGAAGACATATGATGGTGAACTGTTTGTGTGCCAAATATATGTGGATGACATTATCTTCGGCTGCACCAATCAGAAGTACAGTGAAGAGTTTGGATATATGATGCAAGAGCAATATTAGATGTCCATGATGGGAGAGCTGAAGTTCTTCCTCGGTCTTCAAATACGACAACAACGCAACGGCATCTTCATATCTCAAGAGAAGTATCTCAAAGATTGCCTGAAGAAGTTCGGTATGCAAGACTGCAAAGGCTTCACAACACCAATGCCAGCCAAACATCATCTGGGTCCCGACGACAATGGTAAAGAGTTTGATCAAAAGGTATACCGCTCCATGATTGGTTCTTTACTTTATCTATGTGCATCTAGGCCAGATATTATGCTTAGTGTTTGCATGTGTGCTCAATTTCAAGCGGCACCAAAGGAGTCACATCACTTAGCTGTGAAGCGAATTCTTCGATATTTGGCTCACACCCCAACTCTAGGATTATGGTATCCAAAGGGCTCAGAGTTTGATCTGGTTGGATTCTCGGATGCTGATTATGCTGGTGACAAATTTGATCGAAAGTCTACATCAGGCACATGTCACTTTCTGGGACGATCACTTGTATGTTGGTCTTCAAAGAAGCAGAACTGTGTATCTCTCTCCACTGCTGAATCTGAATACATTGCTGCTGGATCTTGCTGCGCTCAGCTTCTATGGATGAAGCAAACACTCAAGGACTATGGCATTCATCTGAAGCAAGTGCCACTTTACTGCGACAACGAAAGCGCCATCAAGATCGCCAACAACCCAGTTCAGCACTCCAAGACAAAGCACATTGAAATTTGTCATCACTTTCTCAGAGATCATGTTGTGAAGGAAGATATTGATATCATACACGTCAACACTAAAGAGCAATTGGCAGATATCTTCACCAAGCCCTTGGATGAGAAGAGATTTTGCAAGTTACGGTGTGATCTAAATATCCTGGAATCCTCAAATGTCCTGTGATCAGGCACACATCCTAACCCTTATGCATATTGATGACTTAGATGAGCAACACACGAAGTAAAGTATATATTCAATCAATGAAGACATACATTCTAAGTGTGAATACATTAATGTGGAATTTGACTTCAGACCGCCACGATAATTGTGCGTCATGTCTGGGTCTAATACTTCCTATACGGTGGGTAACGCCACCACCAAATGTTCTATTTTGAAGTGTTTCACTCATGGCGTTACCTTGCAATGTCTTCACATTTGGTTTGGCTTCGATCTCAACATATCTTCATGATTATCTTCACTATGTTGATTATATAGATATAGATATATATATATATATATTAGTGTTCTGTCCTCTACAGCATTCACTTATAGCTATGTCTTCATTGTTGAATCTTTTGAACTAAGTGAATGTGATCGAACCCTAACCTCTCTATGCTTTCTATCTCAAATTCTATCTCTCCAAATCATATGCATTCTATTGAAACTGTTGAATGTCTTCTCTGCGTCCTTGTCAGCAGAAGATATAGAGACAACCATTAAATCCGTTTTCAATGCTCATTCCTCCACATGAAGTAGGAACGACCACCCGACAATCAACGTGTCCGTGGGACGTGGAACAAACCCCAAAATTCCACATAATGGCCACGTGTTCCTCAGATGCGAATCGCCAGGGGCACCTGTGTAATAGCGCAGTGCCACCCATGTACCTATAAATACACACTTCACAGCGGTCATTATCTCTTCTTCCACTCTCGCACAAACCCTAGCGCCACCGCTAGCCCTCGACGACGCCGACAACGAAGCGCTTCGCTGCCGCGACCTCTCTGATGCCGTCTTCACGCCGACCGCGGACATCGTCCTCTCCGCCGTCACTGTAGGTGTCCTCCGTCGCCAAGCTAGGGCACAGAAGATCGAACTGCGCGGCCTCATCTTCCACTCCGTCTAGCAGTTCTCAGTGTGGTAAATAAAACTTCCTTTTTACAGCACCGTTGATCCTATGGATTTGTCACTTTCTACCACAAGCAGTTTCTATTAACACAAGTTAGATCTCTCTCATACTACATCTCATAACATGCCTAGTATATTCACTTATGCTTCACAAAGTAGTTAGATTCCTCACTTGTACTGATCTGTGGATTCGTACAAATCTGGAACCAACTCCTTATCTATGAGTGAATGTCTTCGCAAAATGAGGTCAATGTCTTCTAAACTGATTTATCTTCAAAATCTTCTGAGAATGCATATGACCTCTTCCCCTTCCCTCGCACCTTAATGCTGTCACAGGTACATGTCCGTGGGAGAATCCTTTGGTTCTCATAGTCTGCATTCATTTGCAGAATTCTTACAGCATCACATTAATTCTCCCGAAGCCAGTTCCTGTTGGTCCAGCAAGCGAAAACCTTTGAAGCCTTTGAACATGTTGAAGCCTTTCAAGTTAAAGTTTATGGCTTCAGAGAAAGCAGCAAGGAAGGGTGGCAGAAAGCGTCGTGGAGAAACATCCAGAGATCTGCCAGATGAACTCTCAGAACTGTACAAGACAGATCCTGAAGAGGATTACAATCAGCGCAAGACCCGAATCCAATGGATTCGAAGATATTGGGCAGAACAATGGTTCAAATACCGATTTGTAACCCAAGAATATGCTGAGAAAAATGCCATCAAGAGACCGTGGGGACACATCCAATACAAGAATCTTCTACCCAGGTCCAGAGATGAAGCCATTGCTCAAGGCTTCTATCCCTGCATGGTCCGTGGGCCACAGCCAGCTGATGCACACCCATCGTCACTACTATGGTGTCGTGACGACAATCTGTTCAAGCGCAACTTCCAGTTTGCCCAGAACTCAGCGAAGCAGAACAAGAAGACTTTGGGGTTAGACTTCAACCCTGGTCCCTCAGCACCAAGGGCAGATGGCACACGAGATGCAGAACCCAATTTCATCGGTCCTTTCTCCAACCTTAAGGCCTCATCACCCGCATCTTAGTTCAAGGGACTGCAGTGAATGAGCCTGCAGCTGACGCTGAATCAGAAGAAGCTCCTGCAGCGCCGAAGACAAAGAAGATGAAGAAGCCTAAAGCTTCAAAGCTTGCCCCCTCACCAAAAATCTCAAGGGCGAAGCCACTGGCAACTGCACCTCCTGAAGACAGTGTGCAGTCCGAAGACTTATCTCGCATCTCCAAGCCCCAGAAAGTCAAGATGCCTCTGCCTCACACCGGACAAGAGCTAACTGCTGCTGCCATTCTGCGCAATGACGACATTGATCTGTCAAGTGATGAAGATCTAGCAGATGACGCTCTTGAGCAACTCATCAAGAGCAAAGAAGAAGCAGAAATCTTCAATGATCTGCCTCTCTTTGATGTAACCATCATCCACAACTTCATTGATGAATGGTTTGACACGCCAAACATCAGCTTTGAAGATCTGCAGCTACTAATCGGCCTCAGTGTCGCCTTCCAAGGCGCAATTGCTTCAGAGCTCGCTATTGCCCAGCGCATTGTTGAACTGAAGCAAAAGATTGACTATGAAAAGGCTCAGTTCAAGAAGCATATGGACAAGCTCAGTGTGCAAGAAGTGAAGAACTTCAAGAGTATGATGCACGAGCTCAAGGAAGCCTTTGTAAAGAAACATGCAGAAGCTCAGGGTTCGCGTGAGCGCATGAAGACTCTGGCTGACAGATGTGTGCAAGCCTACAATGAGGTTGAGAAGCGCAAGGCCCTTGGGCGTCCTGGCATCGACCCCAGGATGGCCGCAAAGAAGAAGAAGAAGCCTGCTACGGCTGAACCTGACGCACCAAGGCAGGAAGCAGTTCCTATTGTCTTCACAACTAAAATGACTGGCTCGAAGCCAAAAAGCCGGTCAACAGCTTCAGAGCTCAAGAAGACAAGGACTGCTGAGGCTGAAGCCAGAAAGAGGAAACATTCTGAAGCCTCTCCAACTGCCCCCTCCAAGAAGAAGAGGAATACCAAGAAAGATCGGGCAGCTCCCACAGAGCCCTTGATAGTTGAACCCATTTCTATGGTCTATCCTGAAGCTGAACGCCATGAACGCCAACTGACTATCCATGAGCCTGCTTCCATAGAGGCTCATGAAGCTGAAGACTTTCCAGCAGCTGATCCCATCGCTGCTGAAGACATTGGTCAACATGACAATGTAGAAGATGGTGTAGTCCTTCCTCAGAATAGCGAACTCATTAGCATTGGTCGTCCACTGACACCAATTGCACAGGATACTTCATGGGCAGATCGCCCACAAGAGGAAGAAGACTACGAGGCCCAACCCACTCCAACTCCACAGGCGTCGCCCGCGTTGCGTAGGCTTCGCAAAGGTCCAAGGCCTCAAGTCTCTACTGAAGACAATCCGGCTACATCAGCCGCGGAAGATGAAGTCCCACAAGTTGCCACTCCACTGTCCCACCAAGAAGCAGTTCTCAAGGAGAACGTGCTTGAAAATCTTGCGGCTGCCACAACCACTAATGAAGCTAATGTGGAGCCCTCCCCAACGGAAAAAGAAGACAGCAAAGCCACTGATCCCGTCACTTCTGTTCCTGAGTCTGCCGCCGGTCCACAGTTCGACTATCATGTTGAGCACAGGCCTCAGGTACAGAAGCCAATCCCAAGATTGCCAAGGTTCCCAGGTCCTGCATCAGCACCTGGCTCCTTCAAAATCAATGGCTTCAGGGCAGACAACACATTCTTCGATAGCTCCAGGAACCCCTACTCAAGGGAAAGGATATCATCTGATCGGTTCTGGAGCTATCCTCAGTGAAGCTATTACTCATGCATTCTTTACAACCAAGGTCGCATCTTCCCACACAAGCGCCTTGACATTGAAGCCATAGCCGGTCTGCCTTGTCTGGAAGAAGCTTTGGATTGCTTCAAGGAAGTTGGACTGCTGCCGTTTGTTACTAACCAAGAGCATTGGAATGAAGAGCTGTTGCTCCAATTCTATGCCACACTTCACATCCGCGGGTACAGCAGAGATCCAAAGACTTGGGTCCTGGAGTGGATGACCAGAAATGTTCATCACGAAGCCAATGCATTTGACATCATTGAGCTCACTGGTTTGCCCACTCCTGGCGATCTCTACGAGCATGGCTGTCAGCTGCATAGTGAAGCTATTGAGAGCATCTTTAAGGGGCCGGAACCTGATATGAGTCAGATGCTCAGCAAGATGAAGCCATTGCCCCGAGATGCTGCTTATCCAACAGAGTTCTTCGTTGAAGACCTTGAGTATCTGCCACGAACCATCTATCACATCATCAGGTGAACTCTCTGGCCCATCAAAGGGCACTCTCCAAATGCCAAGCTTGAGGGTGCAATGAAGACTTTGGTCTTCTATTCTTCGTGGAAAATGCTTCAATGCACAGGACTTATTCATCCGCCAACTTGCTGCCTCGGGCTTTGATCTGTTTGGCTTGAAGTTCTACGCCCCATGGGTAATGCGGCTAATTAAACTTCACTCCGATATCTCATATCAGCCATCTGCTCGCAATCATAGGATTTTTCTGCCTGATGTGGATATCTCTACTGAAGCCATCTATCCTGAGCCTGCAAAGGAACCTCTAAGTCTTCAGAATGCAGAGCATCAGAGTTTCTCACAGAACATTGAAGAAGTTGAAGCAGTCACTCGGGTGTATCCTTTGGCTGGCACTACACGTGCACCACACCCTGCGTCTACTGAAGCCACTGATAGTACAACTGCTCCAAGACCCAAGAAGCGCACTCGTGTTCTCAACGACCGAGAGCTTCTTGTGGCTCTTCATCAGAAACAGGATAGGCATCATGACTGGCTGAAGCGTCAGATGAAAAGCCTCTTGGTCGAAGTTAATCGCATTCACAATCTTGCCACCAAGAATGCTTTCATTTCCCATGAAACCTGTCGCCGTACATGGAAAGGGCTAACGATGATGTGTTCTGAAGATGATCTCCAAGAGGATGGCTTCACTGAGCGATTCAAGTTTGACTCCACACCTCCTCGAAGAGCTGTGCTGCTAGGAACTCCATCCCTTGAAGACTCTGAGTTCTCTTCATCTGCTGCAACAGTGACTGCCAGAGTTATCGAGGATGAAGATGATGCTACTTCACCACCACCTCCTTCAGCATGCGTCAACTCTGCTCCAAGCTCTTCAGCACCGCCAAACACCACCAACGACCCTGCTACTTCACCTACTCCGCCTGGGAACGAGTAGATGCTCTATGTCTTCAAACCTTTTTGGTCCTTACTGACAAAAGGGGGAGAAGCATATGAGGTTGATAGTCTTCAAGCGGGTCCATATGGGCGTGTGCTTTATATTTTGCTTTGTGCTTACAACTCTCGTTTTGCTACATTTGGTTCTTTGAGTTGTAACACTTAAACTCGATGGTTGTCTGCTACTTATCTGCCACTTTGTTTTGCGATGATAAATTCCGCATGTGCGACGATAAATTCCGCACTTAGATCATTCTGCAGACATCCATTTTCCATTATGCATGTCATTATCTTCATATACTTTCACATGCATAGTGGATTGTCATCATAAGTTGAAGTGGATCTCCACAAGTACAACCTGCCATGTGCATTTGCATTCCAAAAGCAAATTACCTATATGCACATCTTCAGGGGGAGCCCTTGCAACTTATGAAGACAATTCCTTATCCTTTACAATTTCACAGATTATATTCCCCGCTGAAAATTTCAACTAATTTGTCATCAATCACCAAAAAGGGGGATATTGTAAGTGCATCTAGTGCCACCCCTAGTTGGTTTTGGAGTATTGATGACAAACCTAGTTGAGGGACTAATGTGTTTGTGAGAATTGCAGGATAACACAGGTAGAAGTCCCTCATTGATTCGGTTTTCCTACCAGAGATGACCCCTAAAAATGTATGAAGACATTGAAGTCAAAGGTGGTATATGAAGATATTCACATTGAAGACTATGACAAGAGAAGACACCACATGAAGCCTATGGAGCTCGAAGACTTAGATCTTTCGTAGTTCTTTTTCTTTTGTGTTGAGTCATAGGAACCACCGTACTGTTAAGTGGGGTCCAAGAGAACCAGTCAGAATGACTGAAGTGATGCCTAACCAAAAACCTATGTCTTCGAGTGAAGACCATGAGAGCGAATCTTGTCCAGAGTCGGACAAGTCAGCTTTGCTTGTAGCCCAAGTAAAGTTGCCGTGTGAGTTTGAAATCTGACCGTTGGAACACGTGTCAGTTCCTTAGTGACCCAGGGTCATTTCGGACAAATCAGGTCAGGTTGCCAAGTGGCTATAAATAGCCCACCCCCCACAACCTAAATGGTTGGCTGCTCAGATTGAGAGTACGGCTTTTGTCGTTTGAGAGCAACCCACCTCGAAGCCTTTGAGAGAAAATTCCTTGCGAGGATAAAGCCCTAACCACCCAGAGCCAGAGAGAATTGGGCATCACTTAAGTATTCTTGTCTGTGTGATCTGAAAACTTATTACACTTGAGGACTGTGCATCCTCCAGCCGGTTAGGCGTCGCGTTCTGAGCATCCAAGAGACATTGTGGATTGCCGGTGAACGAAGTCTGTGAAGGTTTGGGAGTCTACCTTGAAGACTTACCAGAGTGATTGGGCGAGGTCTGTGTGACCTTAGCTCAAGGGGAATACGGTGAGGACTGGGTGTCCTGAGCTGCGTGTTAAGGACTGGGTGTCCGGGACTGTGTGTCCTAAGGTTGAATACCTAGCCGCCCCAACCAGACGTACAGTTGTCACAGCAACTGGAACTGGTCCAACAAATCATTGTCTTCAACGAGTCACTGGTTTCATCTTCCCTTCCCTTTACTTACTGTTGCTCCTTGTGAAGTCATTGTATGTTTGCACTGTCTTTTGTCTTCACTGAGTGACAGCATGTTCTGTATGGCTTCATAATATCTTCCTACCTGATCCTTACTACATTGCTGCTATTAAGTCATTGTGCTTTCACTTCATTGAATACTTGACTATGGCTTGTCTAGTGTAGTCTACCTTCCGCTGCATGGTAATAGGTTTATTTCTATCGTTTGTCTTCATAACTTCCACGTTTTGAAGACTTTCATAAAAATCGCCTATTCACCCCCCCTGTAGTCGTATAACGCACTTTCAATATGCTATTTGCATTTGGGCATTTTAATGCTATATAATATTTTAAATGTCCAAATATTCATGAACTAAAATGTTTACTGTTGGAATTATTCCAAACAGTAGCCTTGAGTAGTTTCATGAATTTTGAGATTGATTTAGTATTTTTAATAAATCCCTAAAGTCACAGAATAATAGAAAATAGAAATAAAAAGAAAAACCAGAGAGAGAGGAGAGAGAGAGAACCTACCCGGCGCCTACCTGTGCGGCCTGCTGCTGAAGCCGGCCCAGCCCAGCCACCTCCCCTGCCAGTTGTCTTCCTCCTTTCGCCAGAAGGCAGAGGGGAAGCAGTGGACGGCGCTCGCGCGCGTGGGCACGCAGCTGCCTGCCTGGCCCCTCCCTGGCCAGCGCGACGCTGGGATCGTCACCACGTGGCCTCTGGAACCCACCAACCCCTCTCTCACATTTCCCCCTCACCCCCTCACTCTCTTCACGCCATGGTCTACGCGCTTGTCGCTGCCGTTCGCTGCCACGCGGCCACAGCCAATAGAATAGCACGTTACCTCAACTACGATCTTGTACCCTTGGGAAGGTCTTGTAGATAGTCAGGCTTCTCATCCTTCTTCATTTGTAGTTGTCTGTACTCAGACAAGTTAAGCTTCCGCATGTGCTTGTTGCTTGTATGCTCTGTATGTTGGGTCATGAGACCCATGTTTGTAATATCTCGCTCCTCGGAGCCTAATGAATAAATACTTTGAGTCGTAGAGTTTTATTGTGTTGCCATGTTGTATTTACACATATCGAGCATATTGTGTGTATGATTGAAATGCTTGGTATGTGTGGGATCCGACAACCTAGTTGTTTATCCTTGGTAGCCTCTCTTATGGGGAAATGTAGTCTTGTGCTTCCATGAGCCATAGTAGTCCGCTACAGCCCGGTTCACCAGAGTCCTGCTAGCCCAGCACTACTGCTCCGGAACACTTGACTGGCCGGCATGTGATTCACTTCGTTCCTGTGTCTGTCCCTTCGGGGAAATGTCACGCGGTGACATCCGGAGTCCTGCCAAGCCTGCTACATCCCGGTTCACCGGAGTCCTGTTAGCCCAGTGCTACAGCCCGGATTCACACGTTGCTGACCGACATGCTTGATGTTGATTCATGTATGCATGTTCCCGTATGTTAGTGCCACTTTGGGTTCACGACTAGTCATGTCGGCCTGGGTTCTCTATCATCAGGATGCTAGCGACACTATCATATACGTGAGCCGAAAGGCGCAAATGGTCCCGGGCCATGGTAAGGCGACACTCGTGGGAAGACCGTGCGTGAGGCCGCAAAGTGATATGAGGTGTCACCGGCTAGATCGATGTGACTTAGAATCGGGGTCCTGACAACAGCTCAGATGACAACAGTGCCCGAACCGGTGATCCAGTAGACTGGAGACCTCAATCGGGCCTCTATCACCTTTGCCGAACCTGTGTCGACTGAACGTCCATCAGCGTCGACTGCCCAAGATCCTGCTTCATCTGTTGAACTCCATACTTCAGACCCTCAGATTTCTGCAACTATTACACCATCTCCACTGTTTGTCACCCATCATGTCCCGGAGGACCAGGCGAGCGCTACTAAAGAAGCTATACGCCAAGCAGTCCTGATGATGGAGCCGATGAAGACGGTGCGTGAGACCAGCCAAACTACCTATGATGCCACTACAGCTCTCCAAGACAACGTCTAGGTTAGTTGATTTCCGACTGATATTCTAACTTGATTGTGACACCCCAAAATTTTGGCCTTGTTTTATTAAAATTTTTGCCAGAAATTAAAACTTTCATTTTTTTGGACTCCCTTTTGATTTTTTTTAAAACATTTCCTTTCTTATGATCATGGAGTTGTTCCCCAAAGTAAAAACCTTTCAAATATGTTATTGGACTTGTTTAACCTCTCAAGAAAAACTTTTCTTTTATCAGTATAACTAATTACCTAATTAAATTGCTTGATCTTTATTTTCTTGAAAAATGGTTTTTCAAGGTTATATGGCCATATTTGAACTACAACCATTTGATAAATTCACTTAAAATTCCAACCAAAATTTGGAGATGTCATGTGATGTTTTTAAATCACTTTCATACAAGTATATCTTTTATTCATGAAATATTTTGAGCTCTGCACTCAATTTTTCTTCTCTGATCTAGAATGCAATTTTGCACTACAACCCATTTAAATAGTTCTTTCTAGCCTCCACCAAAATTATGGGATATTGGTAGTAGCATATGATGCAACATTATGCAAAAACCCAGTGATGTTATTTGAAAATTTTGAGTGAATCAACCTCTTTTCCATTCTGGTCCAGCCTTGAGATTTCTACTGCAACCCTATTTATTTTTGCTCCAATGACCTTGTGCCTTCTCCTACTTGTAGACAGCCCTACCAAACCCTTAAGTCCAGGAGCATGCACCCTTTGGCATATTTTTGGTTCATGAAATAATGCCATTTATCTCCTGTCCAGAATTAAAGTTTTGTAAAACTTGCACTAGCAAGTTTCTCCTTTTGTCCAAATGACGTCACCACTCTCTCTTGCATCTAAGGAGACCCTGATCTGGAGAATTTGGCCACTCCAAGAAAAGCCTAGGTGCTTGTGGCATTTTGTCAAACACCTGGAGAGCATGGCCAGATTTGACATGATCTTGAATTTGCATTGTGAACTTGGTCTCCTGACCTAACCACCTTGTCCCTTGATCGGCCCACTATCCCTAACCTAGCCATGTTTCTCGCCAGCCTCTCCCGCGACCTCTAGCATGCTCTGACATTGTGTCGAGCATATCCCGTGCGTGCTCTGGGCGCGAGCAGAGAACGCGTTTTGCACGTGCCGCGCCCGAGCCGACGCGTCATGCCCCTGGTCGGCCCGCACTGCAGAACCACGCCACTCGCTCCCCTCTCACCGCAACACGCCAAGCATTCCCTCGCCACGTCCCCGACAGGCCAGGAGCTAGCTGCCACGGCCGCCGACAGCCCCTGCTCGTGTCGGCGCCGCCCGAGCCTCTCCCGCTCGCCACCTGGCCCCTGGAACAGCGCGAGCTCATCCACGAGTGTGTCCACTAGCGCTCGTCGCCGCCACGACGCCCTAGCTACAGAATGGCGGTCGCCGGCGACCTTATCCGCGGCCACCGTCGGAACCGACCCCGATCGCCTATTTAAGGAGCCCCGAGCTCGTCTCCGCACGCAGGAAGTCCCAAGCCATCTCCCAAGGACCCCCATTGGCAGCCAATCGACCCGGGGAGGTCTCCTTCCCCACCTCCGGCAACCGCAGCCGCCGCCACTGCCTCGGCCATTCTGGCACCACCAGGGCCTCCCCCTCTCCGTTCTCTCCACCAGGAACTTTCTCTTCCTCCTGTGAACCGATCCCCCTACTCGATTTTGATCGGGAACCACCATAGCCCCAAAACCACTCTGCTCCCGAAGCACCCTCCACCGCGAAGCTCACCGCCGACGACCCTTTCCACCCCCGTCTACCCAGCGACCACCGAAAGGACCGCCTCGGTCTTGCGGATCCATCCAGACCCTCTGGAACCCGCGGGGAGCCGCCGTTCGCCGGCGACGATCGCCGTTGCCTCGCCTCCGTTCGGGCAGAGGAAGAGGAGGGAGGGATAGACTGGTCAAACCTGACCAGTGGGCCCCCTGGACCCACTGTCAGTGACCCTGTACCTATCCACGTGGGTTAAGTGAAGGCGTAATCCACCCCAGTACGTTTCCCCCGCTCCTAAAGCGTATTCCCCTCTGAAACGTTTTCTTTTCTGTTTTATTTTAAATAACAGATTTTGACCACAACTTTGACTGCCTATAACTTTTTAAATATAACTCCAAATGAATTAATTCCTTTTCCTACATCTCTCAAATTCTATCTAGTTTATTTTAAGATTTATTTGAAAATTTTCCAAACAACTTTTTTGTACTGTTTTTGAAATATGTGTTATTTGCATATTTTTGGAAATAGGATTTTTGGGAGAGAAGGAAGCTTTCGAAAATTTTGGAGAGCACCCCCCACCTCTCCACACCATGAAGGCAAGCATTCTGAACCCCGGAATAATATAATTTGGTGTGTTAGTTGACACGTTTATAACACCACTTTATATCGGAGAACTTGTTATTTCATGTGATATGATCATTTGCATGAATGCATATTAGTGATTTCCTTGCTGTTGGAAATGAATATACTTGTGATGGTAATCATCCTCATGTGCCTTGCATGCATGCCGGAAAGAAATCCGGGAAAGCCTCTGCCTCAGGTAGGCGTGAGCTTATCGCCGGTCTTCGTTGGGACGGTTATGTCCGGTATGGCATGGTAAGGTATATTGAGTAGTGATTTTGTTGGTTGAAATATATTTGTTATACATGTCATGCAGGGAATTTATAAACCTCCTGAGTCGACCGTAGACCGAGTCTTGTTCCAGTAACCCCCATACTTGCCTCGTACTACCACTTGTCCCTGCCGCAGGTAGGGTACGGTTCAGTAAGTCGTCAACCCCTTTCCAGCACACACCGTACAGAGAGGCCATGGTGGAAGATATCGGTTGTAGCCGGTATGCATGCCACCTGGTCAGGGGGCATGGGTGTTTCTGGTTGGGACCGAGAGGGGAGGCCACCCCTTAGAGCGCGCGATATAAATTTGGTCCCATGCTACGCGAGGTTGTAGCCTCCCCACTTAGAGTTTTGCTTAACAAGTGTCGTGGGTGATTCCAGACACCGATGAGTTAAGCTGGTGTGTGCAAGTTAGGCGTGGTTTCAACTAAAAGGCCGTAGACGGAATTAGTCCCGATGGACTAAAGGAATCCGTTACTCGTGGGTAATGAGTACACCCTCTGCAGAGATTAAAAACCTATTCAAATAGCCGTGTCCATGGTTAAGGATTACAGTCTGGGATGGGTCAAGTGTTGGTCTTAGTGTCGGTCTTCGGAGGAGAGATTGTTAAACCAGAACTTGGACTGTGACTTGTGACTTGTGAAGACCATGATTATTATTTTGTGATGGACTAACCTGTTGCATTATTTGTATTATTGAGTATCCCTGGGACGGTTCTACCTCCAGGATATTCATTGTGATTATTTATTCTTTTAAAAGCCCTTTATGTGGTGTCACTCAGAAGCCCGACTGTGGCATTTCTTTTAAAGCCCTTTATGTGGTGTCGCTCAGACGCCCGACTGTGGCATTTCTTTTAAAGCCCTTTATGTGGTGTCGCTCAGACGCCCAACTGTGGTATTTCTTTTAAAGCCCTTTATGTGGTGTCGCTCAGACGCCCGACTGTGGCATTTCTTTTAAAGCCCTTTATGTGGTGTCGCTCAGACGCCCGACTGTGGCATTTCTTTTAAAGCCCTTTATGTGGCGTCGCTCAGACGCCCGATTGTGGCATTTCTTTTAAAGCCCTTTTTGTGGTGTCGCTCAGACGCCCGACTGTGGCATTTCTTTTAAAGCCCTTTATGTGGTGTCGCTCAGACGCCCGACTACCGGCATTTGATTCCCACTCTCTTACTGCTTATTCATGTTGCATGAAAATTACCTACTTGCATGCATAAAAGATGTTTCATTTATGACTGACAATGTGATCATAGAATTTTTTTAGTGCATGATTATCAAATATTTTATACCAGTGTTCTTAATGTTTGCGAGTACATTCAAAGTACTCACTGGCTTGTCCCTGGCTATTGTCTTGGCCAGATTTCTGCTTGGAGGGGAGCGTGGCGATGACAGCCTCGAGACCTAAGTAACGGTGATAGTAGCCTCACGAAGATAGGAGTTATCCTGGTCAGCTGTTCCTGTGGGAAATGGAGTCCCATAGACACTGATGTCTCTCAAAACGCTTCCGCCATCAACCACTAGAAAACCTTTTGTTGTACTCATAGGCCAGAATGGTCTTGTACCACATATTTTGTATTTAGCTTGGAATTTCTGTATCAAGTTGGAGCCTCATCAGCTAACAGTAATCCTGGGGCTGATGAGCACGACGGTCTTTTTCTGGAAATTTATACCCGGAAAACCCGGTCGTGACAGACTTGGTATGAGAGCCAGGCTGACCATTGGCTAATCCTATCTTAGCCGGGTCTATAAACTTAGGCAAACCAACCCACCAAACCATAACCAAACCCCAGCCAAGCTTCTCGTGCAAGATAGCCACACAGTGACCCAACACCTTTTGGCAGTTGGTGCCCAACCTATCAACCTAACCTGTCGCTCATGCGCCAGTGATCGAATCTTAAATAGTCCTTTCTCGCAAGCGTGCAAAGGAAGACTCCGTCCCCTTTTCCCCATAAAAAGGGACACGCTAGCCCCAACACAGCACAGCACAGCTTCTACCCCAAACCAAACTACAATGCCTGGCCCTATCGTGCACAATGAGACCACGGCAACCAACCGTGGAGGCTTTGTGACCATACTCGCAAACCTCACCCGTCGTGCCTATGCGTTAGAAGAGCCCCCAGAATATGTTGTGTACCAAGGACCCATGAGCGGTGAGAACCGTCAATTTTGGGCCACTGTACACATCTACGGTAGGGGTCTAGAGCCCGAGCGCCCCTACAGGTTCACCGGAAGGACAACTTCCTTTGAACCTCAAGCCATCCAACTAGCTGCTCGAGAGGCTATAGTTCATCTCCGGCACTTGTCGCCCAGAGTTAACTGTCGCTCGTTCCACTACTACCCCAGACGTGAAGGGTATGGTAGACCACCCCAAGTTGCCAACGGAGATCACGAGACGGATCCTGCATTGTTGCACCTAGTGCGCTATGTAAGTGCACTAGAGGAACTGTGCGATCAAATCACTATTGATCTAATCGCAGCTCGTGGAGAGCTGGTTCGTCGAGCCCCGGCGAGAGAAGAGAATGAGCCCAACGTCGACAACCCAGTCGTGCTGTTTGGACACCCGATCGAGTCCCTGAGGCCTGCCCCAGCCATCGGCCAAGGTGCTGCGATAACCCCAGAAGTGCTTCGTCGCATATTGGGAGCACACTCCAACGGGATTGTGGCCAACAATCCCCGAGATGGTCCTCATCGCTATCCCGAGCCTGCAGCCCCTCAACCCACTCCAACTAATTCCGACGATGAGACCCGTGGAGGAGCCTCAAGGCACGCCCGCTTGGATGTAAACGAGGTAGACTAAGTCACCCGAGTAGTATCGAGTCCCAGTGTACCCTCGCTTTGTAATCGTGTGGCCTTGTAATTAAATGCCACCTGTTGTCGTGCCTCTGTTTTAATAGTAGCCTTGCCTGGATACGCCAGTATGCAGTATAAGATTTCTATCCCGGACACAGTTACCAAAAATCACCCCGTCAACCCCATAGTAACACATCACTATAGTGAAATGTGTGAATCTGTGGCTTGACCCCGACCCTTGGAACAGAGCTAAAAATTTTCTTTACCATTCACCTCGGTAAAAATGACCCAGCTCCGGTGCTATAAAAAGGCCACCGCGTGACCTTGCCAAGCACCTCTCACCTTGTGCACCACCCTCACAACCATTTCCTAGCCATGCCAAGCCCTAGCATTTATCTGAGAACCCCAGATGCAACCCCGGGTAGTTTTGTCAAGATATTGCGGGATTTTACCTGCAGTACCATGGGCGCTACCCAGCCACCCCAGTACGAGCTGTTCAAATCGAGAATTACCCCTTCCACCTCGAGATATTGGGCAGCAGTACACATCCCTCCCATAAACTCAAACCAAGATCCAACGGAGGTCTCCTTCGTGGGGAGATCTATGCCAACCCCACATATGGCCATAGAAGCTGTTGCATACGAAGCGCTTGCTCGCCTTCGATTCATGGTACCCTATGCCAGCGAACGAGGGTATTATTACTTCCCGAGCCGTGCAGCACCCGGAGGAGTGACATCTTTTCCCGGTGGACGAATTGAGAGAGACCCAGTCCTGGCCAACCTTGTCCAGTACGTCATCGCTCAAGAGCGTTTAACCCAACGTGTGATGGGTTATCTCCAGAGCCTCGCAGATTTAAATCCTCAGATCGCCATCGGCAGAGCATTAAGGCCCGACCAGGAGAGACACGTGCATCGACTGGTCAATCCACTTCCCCCAATAGAAGAGGAGTGTATCCCGGTGCCAGAGACATTTTCTAGGGACCCTGTCCAGTTACCGTTTCCATTTTAGACGTCGCTGCGGTGTTCATTATTGCAACATTTATTTGTGTGTGTGACTTATGCGTGGTATCCTGAGTTTGTACGACGAGTCAATTATTTGGCTTCTACTAATGGGTGTAGTTTTTGTTGTGGTTTATGCTCCTTTAAATTAACTGTTTTTCCCTCGTAAAATCCTAGAGTGAGATTGCTTTTCCCTGAGTTGCTACATCTGCACCTTCTCACGGCGTGGATTAATTAATTTCACACAGCACCACGGCAGCAGACTCACAACCATAACCATTCGAACACATACACTGTTTGCAAAACTTTGCAACGGTGTTACATCCAGCTAATCCCCCCTAACAACAGTTAGCACCCGGCACACCCCATCTACTCCTAGTGATCACCACCACCGCGGAGAGCCAACACCCGAGCAGCAGCGTCGTGACGTTCGTCGAGGATCATCGCGCACAGGAGCACGGAGAGCCCCAGCAGTGTCGCCAGCCCTACGCGTATCAGGATCACAAACCAGTCCGGCATCGCCTCCGCCATTAGAGCCTAACCCGAGCTTTTGTAAGCAGTAATGGAGGAAGAAGGAGGAGGATAAGTGAGGCCAGGTGTGAGGAAGAAGAGAGGGGCACCCCGGCGATTTTATAGCTCGAGCTCGGTGTACGGTGGGCGAAGTGCACCAACGCCGCTCGTCGCCGATCGCCGGTGTTTGGAGACGAATCCGCGAGCAGTGCCGACATGCGCGCTGGCCCGCGAGGTGAGTGCACGCTGCACCGGCAGCTAGCACGCCGCGCACTACCACGGTGCGGCCTAGATGCCCTACGCGCTAGGCGTCGCCGGTGGAGAAAGCGCGGGAAAGCGCGCGGGAGAGAGGAAGAAGAGAGAACCAGAGGGAGAAGAAGAGGCTGACAGTGGGCCCCGGGTCCACCTGTCGGCCAGAGAGAGCACTCTGCTCTCGGGTACGACCAGCGTATATTTAAATTTAGAAGTTATTCTAAATTTATATCCAGCATAGAAATCTCACGTTTTTGTCCCGAACCGTAGATTTTTCCACGCAGCACCAGTATTCACACTGTGGTTTTTCACCACTTGTTGCCCTCTCACTATAGCCACATTTTTACTGCTTATAGTTTTTCTTAAAACAGCTTTTAACAAATCTCGAGGACGAGATCTTTCTTAAGGGGGGTAGTGTTGTGACACCCCAAAATTTTGGCCTTGTTTTATTAAAAAATTTGCCAAAAATTAAAACTTTGATTTTTTTGGACTCCCTTTTGATTTTTTTTAAACATTTCCTTTCTTATGATCATGGAGTTGTTCCCTAAAGTAAAAACCTTTCAAATATGTTATTGGACTTGTTTAACCTCTCAAGAAAAACTTTTCTTTTATCAGTATAACTAATTACCTAATTAAATTGCTTGATCTTTATTTTCTTGAAAAATGGTTTTTCAAGGTTATATGGCCATATTTGATAAATTCACTTAAAATTCCAACCAAAATTTGGAGATGTCATGTGATGTTTTTAAATAACTTTTATGCAAGTATATCTTTTATTCATGAAATATTTTGAGCTCTGCACTCAATTTTTGTTCTCTGATCCAGAATGCAATTTTGCACTACAACCCATTTAAATAGTTCTTTCTAGCCTCCACCAAAATTATGGGATATTGGTAGTAGCATATGATGCAACATTATGCAAAAACCCAGTGATGTTATTTGAAATTTTTGAGTGAATCAACCTCTTTTCCATTCTGGTCCAGCCTTGTGATTTCTACTGCAACCCTATTTATTTTTGCTCCAATGACCTTGTGCCTTCTCCTACTTGTAGACAGCCCTACCAAACCCTTAAGTCCAGGAGCATGCACCCTTTGGCAAATTTTTGGTTCATGAAATAATGCCATTTATCTCCTGTCCAGAATTAAAGTTTTGTAAAACTTGCACTAGCAAGTTTCTCCTTTTGTCCAAATGACCTCACCACTCTCTCTTGCATCTAAGGAGACCCTAATCTGGAGAATTTGGCCACTCCAAGAAAAGCCTAGGTGCCTGTGGCATTTTGTCAAACACCTGGAGAGCATGGCTAGATTTGACATGATCTTGAATTTGCATTGTGAACTTGGTCTCCTGACCTAACCACCTTGTCCCTTGATCGCCCCACTATCCCTAACCTAGCCCTGTTTCTCGCCAGCCTCTCCCGCGACCTCTAGCGTGCTCTGACATTGTGTCAAGCACATCCCGTGCATGCTCTGGGCGCGAGCAGAGCACGCGTTTTGCACATGCCGCGCCCGAGCCGACGCGTCGCGCCCCTGGTCAGCCCGCACTGCAGAACCACGCCACTCGCTCCCCTCTCACCGCAACACACCAAGCATTCCCTCGCCACGTCCCCGACAGGCCAGGAGCTAGCCGCCACGGCCGCCGACAGCCCCTGCTCGTGTCGGCGCCGCCCGAGCCTCTCCCGCTTGCCACCTGGCCCCTGGAACAGCGCGAGCTCATCCACGAGTATGTCCACTAGCGCTCGTCGCCGCCACGACGCCCTAGCTACAGAATGGTGGTCGCCGGCGACCTTATCCGCGGCCACCGTCGGAACCGACCCCGATCGCCTATTTAAGGAGCCCCGAGCTCGTCTCCGCACGCAGGAAGTCCCAAGCCATCTCCCTAGGACCCCCATTGGCAGCCAATCGACCCGGGGAGGTCTCCTTCCCCACCTCCGGCAACCGCAGCCGCCGCCACTGCCCCGGCCATTCTGGCACCACCAGGGCCTCCCCCTCTCCGTTCTCTCCACCAGGAACTTTCTCTTCCTCCCGTGAACCCATCCCCCTACTCGATTTTGATCGGGAACCACCATAGCCCCAAAACCACTCTGCTCCCGAAGCACCCTCCGCCGCGAAGCTCACCGCCGACGACCCTTTCCACCCCTGTCTACCCAGCGACCACCGGAAGGACCGCCTTGGTCTTGCGGATCCATCCAGACCCTCTGGAACCCGCGGGGAGCCGCCGTTCGCCGGCGACGATCGTCGTTGCCTTGCCTCCGTTCAGGCAGAGGAAGAGGAGGGAGGGATAGACTGGTCAAACCTGACCAGTGGGCCCCCTGGACCCACTGTCAGTGACCCTGTACCTATCCACGTGGGTTAAGTGAAGGCGTAATCCTCCCCAGTACGTTTCCCCCGCTCTGAAAGCGTATTCCCCTCTGAAACGTTTTCTTTTCTGTTTTATTTTAAATAACAGATTTTGACCACAACTTTGACTGCCTATAACTTTTTAAATATAACTCCAAATGAATTAATTCCTTTTCCTACATCTCTCAAATTCTGTCTAGTTTATTTTTAGATTTATTTGAATATTTTCCAAACAACTTTTTTGTACTGTTTTTGAAATATGTGTTATTTGCATATTTTTGGAAATAGGATTTTTGGGAGAGAAGGAAGCTTTCAAAAATTTTGGAGAGCACCCCCCACCTCTCCACACCATGAAGGCAAGCATTCTGAACCCCGGAATAATATATTTTGGTGTGTTAGTTGACACGTTTATAACACCACTTTATACCGGAGAACTTGTTATTTCATGTGATATGATCATTTGCATGAATGCATATTAGTGAGTTCCTTGCTGTTGGAAATGAATATACTTGTGATGGTAATCATCCTCATGTGCCTTGCATGCATGCCGGAAAGAAATCCGGGAAAGCCTCTGCCTCGGGTAGGCGTGAGCTTATCGCCGGTCTTCGTCGGGACGGTTATGTCCGGTATGGCATGGTAAGGTATATTGAGTGGTGATTTTGTTGGTTGAAATATATTTGTTATAAATGTCATGCAGGGAATTTATAAACCTCCTGAGTCGACCGTAGACCGAGTCTTGTTCCAGTACCCCCCTTACTTGCCTCGTACTATCACTTGTCCCTGCCGCAGGTAGGGTACGGTTCAGTAAGTCGTCAACCCCTTTCCAGCACACACCGTATAGAGAGGCCATGGTGGAAGATATCGGTTGTAGCCGGTAGGCATGCCACCTGGTCAGGGGGCATGGGTGTTTCCGGTTGGGACCGAGAGGGGAGGCCACCCCTTAGAGCGCGCGATATAAATTTGATCCCATGCTACGCGAGGTTGTAGCCTCCCCACTTAGAGTTTTGCTTAACAAGTGTTGTGGGTGATTCCAGACACCGATGAGTTAAGCTGGTGTGTGCAAGTTAGGCATGTTTTCAACTAAAAGGCCGTAGACGGAATTAGTCCCGATGGACTAAAGGAATCCGTTACTCGTGGGTAAAGAGTACACCCTCTACAGAGATTAAAAACCTATTCGAATAGCCGTGTCCATGGTTAAGGATTACAGTCTGGGATGGGTCAAGTGTTGGTCTTAGTGTCGGTCTTCGGAGGAGAGATTGTTCAACCAGAACTTGGACTGTGACTTGTGACTTGTGAAGACCATGATTATTATTTTGTGATGGACTAACCTGTTGCATTATTTGTATTATTGAGTATCCCTGGGACGGTTCTACCTCCTGGATATTCATTGTGATTATTTATTCTTTTAAAAGCCCTTTATGTGGTGTCGCTCAGATGCCCGACTGTGGCATTTCTTTTAAAGCCCTTTATGTGGTGTCGCTCAGACGCCCGACTGTGGCATTTCTTTTAAAGCCCTTTATGTGGTGTCGCTCAGACGCCCGACTGTGGTATTTCTTTTAAAGCCCTTTATGTGTTGTCGCTCAGACGCCCGACTGTGGCATTTCTTTTAAAGCCCTTTATGTGGTATCACTCAGACGCCCAACTGTGGCATTTCTTTTAAAGCCCTTTATGTTGCGTCGCTCAGACGCCCGATTGTGGCATTTCTTTTAAAGCCCTTTTTGTGGTGTCGCTCAGACGCCCGACTGTGGCATTTCTTTTAAAGCCCTTTATGTGGTGTCGCTCAGACGCCCGACTGCGGCATTTTATTCCCACTCTCTTACTGCTTATTCATGTTGCATGAAAATAACCTGCTTGCATGCATAAAAGATGTTTCATTTATGACTAACAATGTGATCATAGAATTTTTTTAGTGCATGATTATCAATTATTTTATACCTGTGTTCTTAATGTTTTCGAGTACATTCAAAGTACTCACTGGCTTGTCCCTGGCTATTGTCTTGGCCAGATTTCTGCTTGGAGGGGAGCGTGGCGATGACAGCCTCGAGACCTAAGTAACGGTGATAGCAGCCTCACGAAGATAGGAGTTATCCTGGTCAGCTGTTCATGTGGGAAATGGAGTCCCATAAACACTGATGTCTCTCAAAACGCTTCCGCCATCAACCACTAGAACCTTTTGTTGTACTCACAGGCCAGAATGGTCTTGTACCACATATTTTTTATTTAGCTTGGAATTTCTGTATCAAGTTGGAGCCTCATCAGCTAACAGTAATCCTGGGGCTGATGAGCACGACGGTCTTTTTCTGGAAATTTATACCCGGAAAACCCGGTCGTGACATTGATACTTGAGAACTGCTGCTTTCTTATTCATAAGATGTCCGTGGATGAACGTTTTCAAAAAATTTCAAACTTCATGTGGACTTGTTCACCCACTAGGTGTATTCTTTTATTTTACAATCTTCTTCACTTGAGTCGGTGTCGAGTGAACTTTTGAGTCAGTGGGGGCATGCAGAGTGCACCTACTGGGTGTACTCCCCGAGACCGTCGTCGAATGTTTGATTCGGCGGGGGTCTTAGATCTTTGCTGATAATAAATCCACTCGGTCTCGAACAGATCCTGTCGAGCGAACTCTTAAACCAGTGGGGGCACACCAAGTGCACCCACTAGGTGTAGTCCCCGAGACCGCGGTCGACGGTGGTCTAAGATCAAGTCGAGTACTGAACCAAACTAGTGGGGGCACTCCAGGTGCACCCACTGGGTGTAGTCCTCGAGACTACTGTTGAATGTTTGATTCTACAGTAGTCTTAGAACTCTTTTTTTCATAATATCCTGAATTTGTACTTCATCACTCGGGAGCAAATAATCTTTGATTCTGTAAACTGATATATCTTATTTACTAGCTTCAAAAATCATGTGAGCTCATATCCCAATTTTCCAAATTCGAGAGGAAGCAGATCCAGCTCAATCTTGACTTGGACTTGGCCAAGCAGAACTTGCTGAAGGCCAAGGACGAAACAACTGGTATGGAAGGTAAAAACTTGCCGACTGTGTGATTGGACTGTCTCCCGAGTCATCTTCCCGTTCTTCTTTCTGAACCGAGTGTTGTTTATTATTTTTTAGAGAAAATGAGGCAGGCTTTTTCACAGAAGGATCTTGATCTTGCAGCGGCATAGAAGGAGGCCCAAGAGAAGACAACACTTGTCGATGAGAAGTTGGCTTCAGTCGGGACATTAGACGAAGATAACGCCAAGCTGAAGACTGCTCTTGCTGAAGCTAACAAGGAAGTGACACGTCTGAAGCAGGACAAGGTAGCCCTGAACGACAAGATTAAAGATCTCTCTTGGAAGAGGAATGAGCCGGAGGCTTATCTGGGCGGACTTGCCAAGAAGTTATTCCTCATGCTTGAAGGTACTTTCTCCTGGTCGACTGGGTTCTCTCGACAGTTGTTGGTTCCTCAGACGGTTCTTTGACTCATTATTTTGCCGTGTTGTGTAGAGTTTTGCCAGAACTTTGAAGAAGATACTGGACAGATCGAAACGAACTTGGATCCCATCAACTCTCCTGTTAAGGATGAAGCCGCCATGAACGTGCTCTGACTGGAATCTTGTCTTGCCAGCGTCGTGGATTATCTGGCCCGACTGAAGGTTGTGGTTTCCCGAGTCGACACAGTGCTCTGGCCGAAGGAGAGGTTCCAGAATGACCTTGACTCTCTGATGACTCGACTCAATGAGATCCCCGGCCGAGTGCAAGCATGGAAGAAGTCCTCCGCCTGATGTGGTGCTGATGTGGCTCTGTGCCTGGTTCATGTCCACTTCAAAGAGGCCAAGGAAGAGAAGCTGGCAGCGCTCAAGGTTGCCAACACCAAACATCGCCAGTTCTAGTCCTTCATGGAGACCTTCATTGAAGCAGCCACTCGGATCGCGGACTGAATTGACATGGACGAGTTCATCGAGCCAGCTAGTCCTCCCCCAAAGGAGTGAACAAACTTTAAGCCTTAATTCAATTTGCCTCGGAATGCCAAGTGATTTTGTAACCATTAAAACTCCTTCGTGCCGGATACCCGAGCACTTTTATCTGTGGTTCTGGACCCTGTGAGATTTATCTAAACTTTTTTTTCTCTGAATATATTTGTCTTCACCTTTGCTGCTTTTGAATCTCTTGACTTCGAGTGAAACTAGATTCTTCAGTCAGAATGGTCACTAACTTTGTGATGCGGCTCTGTCGAGTGAGTCATGGACAAGGGCACTTGGTGTTGTCCATGACCTGCACTTCGTCATCCCCGTGGATCGGAATGGAGCGGACATTGTACTTGTGGCGCAGCTCCGTCGAGTGGGCCATGGACAAGAGCACTAGGTATTGTGCACGACCTACACCTCGTCATCAATGCGGATTGGGACGATGCGGACTTTGTACTTGTGGCGCAGCTCCATCGAGTGGGTCATGGACAAGAGCACTAGGTGCTATGCACGACCTGCACCTCGTCGTCCTTGCGGATCGGGATGGAGCGGATGTTGTACTTGTGGCGCAGCTCCGTCAAGTGGGTCATGGATAAGAGCACTAGGTGTTGTGTATGACCTGCACCTCGTCGTCCTTGCGGATTGGGATGGAGCAGACGTTGTACTTGTGGCACGGCTCCGTCGAGTGTTCATGTTCAAGAACACTAGGTGTTGTGCACGACCTGTACCTCATCGTCCTTGCGAATCAGGATGGTTTTTGACTTAGGCGAGTACGTGACTGCAGCTAAGCCTCTGAGTGAGAGGATTGCTCTCCACTCGGTAGGATTTTTAGAAACTTAGGTGAGTACGTGACTGCAGCTAAGCCTCCGAGTGGGAAGATTGCTCTCCACTTGGTAGGATTTTTAGAAACTTAGGTGAGTACGTGACTGCAACTAAGCCTCTGAGTGGGAGGATTGCTCTCCACTCAGTAGGATTTTTAGAAATTTAGGCGATTATGGGATTGCAGCTCAGCCCCCCGAGTGGGAGGATTGCTCTCCACTTGGTAGGATTTTTAGAAACATAGGCGAGTATGTGACTGCAGCTAAGCCTCCGAGTGGGAGGATTGCTCTCCACTCGGTAGGATTTTTAGAAACTTAGGCAAGTACGGGACTGCAGCTAAGCCCCCGAGTGGGAGGATTGCTCTCCACTCGGTAGGATTTTAGAAACTTAAGAGAGTACAGGACTGCAGCTAAGCCCCCGAGTGGGAGGATTGCTCTCCACTCGGTAGGATTTTTAGAAACTTGGACAAGTACGTGACTGCAGCTAAGCCTCCAAGTGGGAGGATTGCTCTCCACTTGGTAGGATTTTTGAAACTTAGGCGAGTACGAGACTGCAGATAAGCCCCAGAGTGGAAGGATTGCTCTCCACTCGGTAGGATTTTTGAAACTTAGGCGAGTACTAGACTGTAGCTAAGCCCCCGAGTGGGAGGATTGCTCTCCACTCGGTAGGATTTTTGAAACTTAGGCGAGTACGGGACTGCAGCTAAGCCCCCGAGTGGGAAGACTGCTCCCCACTCGGTAGGGTTTTTGAAACTTAGGCGAATCAGGTTCGCGGCTAAGCCGCCCACTTGGGGATTTGAACACACAACTTGACAGGATACAAAAATCTTGTCTTTGATAAGCAAAATGAACTATTCTTATTACAACTCGCCGACGCGAGTGCTTTAAGTGTTAAAATGGCAGAGGAGATCCGCGTTCCAAGCGTGGGGCTCGTCTTTCTTGTGTTCCACATTATAAAGGTGATAAGCTCCATTGTGAATCACCTTGGTAATGATGAAGGGACCTTCCCAAGCAGGAGCAAGCTTGTGAGGCCGTTGCTGATCCACTCGGAGCACCAGGTCTCCTTCTTGAAATGCTTGACCTCTCACATTTCTGGCATGGAATCGACAGATGTCTTGCTGATAAATGGTCGACCGGATCAAGGCCATCTCTCTCTCTTCTTCCAGGAGATCAACAACATCTTTCCGAGCTTGCTTTGCTTCAGCTTCTGAGAAAAGTTCCACTCGGGGCACGTTGTGAAGCAAATCGCTTGACAGCACGGCTTCAGCCCCATAAACCAAGAAGAAGGGAGTCTGAGCAGTCGACCGATTTGGCATTGTTCTCAACCCCAAAGGACGGAAGGAAACTCATCTACCCAAGCACCTACTGCATGCTTGAGGTCATGCATCAACCGGGGTTTCAGCCCTTGGAGAATCAAACCATTTGCTCTCTCTACATGTCCATTCGACTGCGGATGCGCGACAGACGCGTAGTTGACCCGATTTCCTTGGGAGGTGCAGAATGCTCTGAACTCATCAGAATCAAAGTTGGAATCCATGATAATACTGTGAGGGACTCCATATCTGAACGTCATCTCTCTGATGAAAGTGATAGCGGTGCTTGAATCGAGACTCTTGATAGGCTTGGCTTCGATCCATTTAGTGAACTTGTCGACTGCTCCCAGCAAATGAGTGAAACCACTTCTGCTGGTCCTTAAGGGTCCAACCATATCCAATCCCCAAATAGCAAATGGCCAGACGAGTGGAATGGTCTTCAAGGCTGAAGCGGGCTTGTGGGTCATGTTGGAGTAGAACTGGCAACCCTCACAATTGTCGACTATTTCCTTTGCCATTTCATTTGCACATGGCCAGTAAAAACCTGCCCGGTATGCTTTGGCCACGATTGTTTGAGAGGATGCATGGTGACCACAGGTCCCCGAGTGGTTATCATTGAGAATCATTCGACCTTCTTCTGGTGTAATGCATCATTGAGCAACTCCGGTCACACTCTCTGTACAGTCGTCTGCCAATCATGGTGAAGGCTTTTAATCGACGGACGATCTGACGGGCCTCATCCTCATCCTCTGGGAGCTCTTTTCTGAGTATGTATGCAACATATGGCACCGTCCAATCAGGGGTGATGACCAAAAGCTCCATGATCAGGTCGACCACGGCTGGAATTTCAACTCCGGGTGAGTCGGTGGAACTTTTCGGTTGTGGGGGCTCTTTTGAGAAAGGATCCTCTTGAAGTGATGAAGTGTGGAGATGTTCCAAAAACACATTGTTGGGAATAGACTAGCGCTTGGAGCCTATCTTCGCTAGATCATCAGCTGCTTGATTCTTGATTCGAGGTATGTGGTGGAGCTCTAACCCCTCAAACTTATTTTCCAACTTCCTCACTACATTGCATTAGCCAGTCATAGCTGGGCTCCTAATATCCCATTCCTTCATCACTTGATTGACTACCAAATCAGAGTCGCCATAAACCATTAGGCGACGGACGCCGAGTGAAATGGCCATACGCAACCCATACAGAAGTACCTCATATTCAGCCTCATTGTTGGAGTAATCAAAGTGAGTCTGGAGAACAAAACTGAGCTTGTCACCTCGTGGGGATACCAGGACTACACCAGCACCAGAACCATTCAACATCTTGGACCCGTCAAAGAACATAGTCCAATGTTCTGAGTGAACCTGAGTCGGTTGCTGCTGCTCACTCCACTCGGTGAGAAAATCTTCTATTGCTTGGGACTTGATTGCTTTCTTTGCCTCAAACTTGATATCTAACGGAAGGAGTTCAATTGCCCATTTCGCCACTCGACTAGTTGCATCTCTGTTGTTCAGAATTTCTGATAATGGAGCATCGCTAACAACTGAAAGCGAGTGATCTGAGAAATAATGTGCAACTTTATTTGTCATAAGATAAATTCCATAAACCAACTTCCGATAATGAGGATATCTATGCTTGGACGTAGTTAAGACTTTAGAAATATAATACACTGGGCGCTAAACTATGAAGGCTTTGCCTTCTTCTTCCCGCTTGACCGTGAGCACCGTACTGACAACTTGTCCAGTGGTTGCGATATAAAGAAGTAAAGGCTCTTTGCTGATTGGAGTAGCAAGCACCGGCTGGGTGGAAAGCTGGGTTTTGAGCAAACGCTGTGTCAGCTTCAGGAGTCCACTCAAACTTGTCAAACTTCTTCATCAGTCGATAAAGTGGCCATGCCTTTTCATCGAGACGAGAAATGAATCAGCTCAATGCGGCCGGGCAACCAGTAAGCTTCTGGACATCATGCACTGATGACACACAAGTATAGGGGATCTATCGTAGTCCTTTCGATAAGTAAGAGTGTCGAACCCAACGAGGAGCAGAAGGAAATGATAAGTGGTTTTCAGCAAGGTATTCTCTACAAGTACTGAAATAAGTGGTAAAAGATAGTTTTGTGATAAGGTAATTCGTAACGAGCAACAAGTAACAAAAGTAAATAAAGTGCAGCAAGGTGGCCCAATCCTTTTTGTAGCAAAGGACAAGCCTGGAGAAACTCTTACTTATCGTCAATCTAGTTTTCATCATGTTCATATGATTCGCGTTCGGTACTTTGATAATTTGACATGTGGGTGGACCGGTGCTTGGGTGATGTTCATACATGAACAAGCATCCCAGTTATGATTAACCTCTATTGCAAGCATCCGCAACTACAACAAAAGTATTAAGGTAAACCTAACCATAGCATGAAACATATGGATCCAAATCAGCCCCTTACGAAGCAACGCATAAACTAGGGTTTAAGCTTCTGTCACTCTAGCAACCCATCATCTACTTATTACTTCCCAATGCCATCCTCTAGGCCCAAATAATGGTGAAGTGTTATGTAGTCGATGTTCACATAACACCATTAGAGGCTAGACAACATACATCTCATCAAAATATCAAACGAATACCAAATTCACATGACTACTAATAGCAAGACTTCTCCCTTGTCCTCAGGAACAAACGTAACTACTCACAAAGCATATTCATGTTCATAATTAGAGGGGTAATAATATGCATAAAGGATCTGAACATATGATCTTCCACCAATTAAACCAACTAGCATCAACTACAAGGAGTAATTAACACTACTAACAACCAACCAGCACCAATCCCGGACTTGGAGACAAGAATTGGATATAAGAGATGAACTAGGGTTTTGAGATGAGATGGTGCTGATGAAGATGTTGATGGAGATTACCCTCTCCCGATGAGAGGAGCGTTGGTGATGACGATGGCGATGATTTCCCCTCCGAGAGGGAAGTTTCCCTGGCAGAACAGCTCTACCGGAGCCCTAGATTGGTTCCGCCTAGGTTCCGCCTCGTGGCGGCGGAGTTTCCTCCCGAAAGGTTGCTTCTGGTTTTTTTCTTGACGAAAGACTTCATATAGCAGAAGATGGTCATCGGAGAGCCACCAGGGGGCCCACGAGGTAGGGGGTGCGCCCTAGGGGGGGAGCCCCCACCCTCGTGGACAAAGTGTGGGCCCCCTGGTCTTCATCTTTGGCGAGGATTTTTCATTATTTATTATAAGGTATTCCGTGGAGTTTTAGGACTTTTGGAGTTGTGCAGAATAGGTCTCTAATATTTGCTCCTTTTCCAGCCCAGAATTCCAGCTGCCGGCATTCTCCCTCCTTATGTAAACCTTGTAAAATAAGAGAGAATAGCCATAAGTATTGTGACATAATGTGAAATAAAAGTCCATAATGCAATAAATATTGATATAAAAGCATGATGCAAAATGGACGTATCAACTCCCCCAAGCTTAGACCTCGCTTTTCCTCAAGCAAAAGCCGATAACAATAAATATGTCCCCATGTTTAGAGGTAGAGGCGTCGATAAAAATAAAATACGGACATGAAGGCATCATGATTATTCTCATAACAGGAACATATATAGATATTGTCATATGATTACTTATGTTCAAGTGATGATCTATTCATAGTGCAGAAGTATGAATCAGAAACCTTATTGAGAACCAACAAACTATAACCTCAGTCATTGAAGCAATTGCAATTTATCATAACATCAGAAAGAGTCTATGTCAGAGCTAAAAAGCAAGTCCACATACTCAACTATCATCTAGTCCTTCATAATTGCTAACACTCGTGCAATACTTGTGGTTACCGAGTTTTAATCAGACACAGAGAAAGATAGGGTCTTATAGTTTCGCCCCACAACCTTTTACCTCGAGGGTAATGTCAACAATAATAACTCATGCCCCCCTACATCCAATTTTATATATATACAGACGGTCTATTCTGCTAATATTAGCAGAATAACTATTCTGCACACCACTTCGGCACTGCACGCTCAACAGAAGCGCAGTGCATCATTTTGACGACGAGCACTGCAATAGAGACTAGTGAACTTCTCGTCGGAAAAAACAGCACGCGTTATTTTTTCGGTACTGTTTTCGCTCTAATTTTTTAACCATTTATCGGAATGAGGCGTGTAATATACCATTGAAAAGCTATGCATTAGGCGCAACTTCGACATGTTGAACACTTTTCGAGATTCCACACGGTTTAAGAGCAGTTTTGAAAATAGTGTGGCGGATGACGAGTGGCAGCGAGCGTTTTTTCATGTTTTTTTCTAAACCGCTTGTTGGAATGATGCAAATGATACGTCGTTGAATAGATATCGTCGAGGCGCATCTTTTTGATATATAAATCTTTCTCTAATTCATTACGGTTTAAGAGCAGTTTCAAATTTACTAAATCGCGGAACTCTGTTTTTCAAATTTTTTGAGATTTTCGGTACTGTTTTTGCTCCAGTTTTCTAACCGTTTGTCGAAACGAGACATATGATACGCCGTTGGAAAGCTACGGACAAGGCGCAACTTTAATTTGTTGAAATGGTTTTGAGATTCCTTACGGATTTTAGTTAATTTTGAAAATCGTGCGGCTGACTTCGAGAGGCAGCGGCTGTTTTTTCGCGAAATTTTTACAAACGGCTGGTCAGAATAATTCAAACCATACTCTGTTGGAAAGATATCGACGAGACGCAACTTTTTCATGTAGAACACTCTCTCTAATTCCTTACGGTTTAAGAGCAGTTTTAAAATTAGCGAAATGCGGACACTCTATTTTTCGCGACACTCAAATCGACGAGTGAACTTCTTCCGACAGAAAACCGCACTGCTTTTAGACTGAAAATCGCACTGCATCAGACAGTCAAGTGAACTTCATGGTTTGTTTCATCATTTTATAAAAAAGTTAAGTTTACTTTTGTCTTTTTTTTTCTAATAAGTGGACCGTAGGGACTAAGCGAGTGAACTACATCCGATAAGAAAATAACTTCTTCGAGATGTTTTGGTTTCTGTTGAATTTCTTTTAGTCTCATCCGAACTATTCGATGTGCGTACCGCATCAGATAGAAAACCGCATTGCATGAGACTGAAAGCTGCACTGCATCAAAGAGTCAAATGAAATTCATGAATTCTTTTGTCGGACGTAAATTTTTCCCAAACGAGTTTTTGTTGTCTTTTTTTCAATATTTTCTATGAACGAGAGTGGACTGCAGAGATGAGGGCAAGTGAATCTCAACATATATCCAATTGAACGTCACTACTATCTTGTTGTTTCGCTAAATTTTTCGCACTTTCATGTTGGGAACAAGTGAACATCATCACTCTCGAAAATGAACCACGTCCGAGGACCCAGCGCACTGCATGTGTTTTGACGAGGATCCAAGCACACTGCATGTGTTTTGACAGGATCAACTGAGTTTTCAAACACACAAAGCACATTGTGCACTTCACATAATTGACTGGGTTTTGAAACACACGAGCACATCGTGCACTTCACACATGAGTCGTGCAAACCGCAAGCAGTGCCCAAACGGACTGCATCTATTTTTTACAAAAAATAAATTCATTTGACTGAAGTGGACCGCAGTACTCCTTGAAGTGGTCTGCATCAACCTTTTTCATAAAAATGAACCCCTCCAACACAAGATGAACTGCAGCACATCCACTCTCCATGCAGTTTTTCACATACACAAACAAATAGAATTTTTCTGCACAACTAGCGAACCGCAGCACATCCGTGTTGCACTGCACACGTCATAAACAAACTGAAATAAGTGAACTTCATTTTCTCTAACACTTCATTTTCTTACAATACACAACAAAACTCTCTGTTGCAGAAATGAGCCGCCGAGGAGTGCACTAAATCCACACGAGAATTGTACAACCTGAAAATCTGCAAAACAAAAGAGAAAATGAAGCTTGTTCAGAACTGCAGACATATTTTTCGGGGAATTGCACTTCCACACCACACGAACTGCCGGTGTCATGTACATGGCTGCTTTCAGCCAAGCACTGTACTGCACGGCGCCGGGGGGGCAGGTGCAGGAGATCAAGCAACCTATGGACGAAGGTGAGCTAGGAGCACGTGGCCCCCTGTCCTCACTTCACACCCGAATCCCATCGTCTCCGGCCAGTGGAGGAGATGGAAGGTGTGGAGGCCGGATCCAGCGTGCTGGGATGGGGCGACCGCCATGGATGGTGCTGGCCGGCGCTGGTGGGAGGGGGTGGACTAGGGGGCTGGATCGGGCGGCGTGGCATCGTGGATGGCTGGCGCGGCATAGATCCGATGGCGAGGTGTTGCGAGGAGCCGCTGCAGCCTTGGTCGGATGGCCGTGTCCCAGGCCGGTGGTGGCTGGATCCAGTGGCGAGGTGTTGCGGGGAGCCGCTGCGGCATTAGTCTGATGGCCGCACCCCGGGTCGGTGGCGGCTGGATCTGGTGGGATCCCTCGGGCGGTGGCCGGATCGCACGCGTGGCGGGAGCGCGGCCGTTGTGTGGCTTGTTGAGGTGTCGGCGGGGGTAGGTGTAGGGCGAAGGCCGGTTGGTGGAGGGGTGGAGTAGTTCCGGGGAGGCAGGGCCATGGCACGGCCGGGGAGGAGCCAGGAGGAGGAGCGCCCAAATGTTGGGGGCGGTGCCCACGAGGCCACGAAGAAGAAGGTCAGGAGTGGGAGGGGAATCGTGCGCGAGGTGAGGGTGGGCACAAGGGAGCTGCGGCGCCGAGGGGTGGGGGTGGGGTGGTCGGGTGGGGATGGATAAGGCTAGACGTGGGATGGGGTGGATTTTTTTGGGTTGCAGTTCGGTGGAGTCTGCGACGTGCGGTGTTAGCAGAATAACGGTAGTGTTATCATAATAAGGTCTTAAGGGGTGTTATCATAATAGACCCACCCTATATATATATATATATAAGGTTCTTTCCAACATGCTGATCTTGCCAAAGGATAAAATGAAAATGGAAAGGTGAAGATCACCATGACTCTTGCATAAGGTAGAAGGTAATAATAAAAGATAGGCCCTTCGCAGAGGGAAGCAGAGGTTGCCATGCACTTTTATGATTGGATGCACAAAATCTTAATGCGAAAGAACGTCACTTTATATTGCCCCTTGTGATATGAACCTTTATTATGCAGTCCGTCGCTTTTATTACTTCCACATCACAAGATCGTATAAAGCTTATTTCCCCCACACTAATCATACATATTTAGAGCAATTTTTATTGCTTTGCACCGATGACAACTTACTTGAAGGATCTTACTCAATCCATAGGTAGATATGGTGGACTCTCATGGCAAAACTGGTTTAAAGGTATTTGGAAGCACAAGTAGTATCTCTACTTGGTGCTGAGAATTTGGCTAGCAAGAGGGGGAAAGGCAAGCTCAACATGTTGGAGGATCCATGACAACATACTTTAACTCAGATATAAGAAAACATAACCCATTACGTTTTCTTCCTTGTCCAACATCAACTCTTTAGAATGTCATATTTTGATGAGTGCTCCCAATCATAAAAGATGTCAATAATAGTATATTTATATGTGAAACCTCTCTTTCCTTATTACTTCCTATTAATTGCAACGATGACCAAAGCTATGTCTGCCAACTCCCAACAACTTTTAATCGTCACACTCTTTCTATGTGAAGTCATTACTATCAATAAGATCAATATGAACTTTTGTTTCTTTTTATTATTTTTCTCTTTTCTTTTATTCACCCAAGATCATAGCAAGAAAATCAAGCCCTTGACTCAACACTAATCTTTATTATATATCTCACAGACTCGATTACATAGAGAGATCATAAGGCAAAACTCAAAACTAGATCATGCCATTAACTTTATTCTACTAGATGAATATACTACTAATAGGATCAAACTAAGGAAAACGGTAAAGATAGGAGTTGTGATTCTGATACGATACAGGGGCACCTCCCCCAAGCTTGGCGGTTGCCAAGGGGAGTGCCCATACCCATGTTATTATATCTCCTTGGTTGGTGAAGATGGAGGTGATGGATAGTCTCACATCGAGCGTAAGAGGTCCTCTAGCTTGCAAATAATTCCCTTGAGTGCAAAGATATGCTCCTTCAACAAAATATTTTCACTTGTGAGATACTTGTTTTGAATACGAGTTAACTCAATCATCTGGAAATCTTCGATCTCAATTGGGGTAAGAAGGTTGTGATCAAGTTGAAGGATGTCTTCTATTGCCGGAGCTTGGTTCTCTGTGGCCTTCTTGATCCCTTCATCCTTGTTGATCTCCATGGGTTCTTCCCTCTTCAGCTCTATCTTCATTAGCCAGGCATCTTTGTCACCGTTGTTGGAGGAGGGGGACGACATGATGCATGGTCTTGACAACCCTGATAGAGAACAGCCCAAAACAAGAACAGAGGATATTTGCGTGATACGGGAGTCAAAACCTTCGGGACAATATATAGTGAATTTTTACCGACCAAAATATGTATCGTGCAAGAAAACGGAGTCCGGAAGGCACACGAGGTCCTGATGAGGTAGGGGGCGCGCCCAGGGGGTAGGGCGCGCCCTCCACCCTCGTGGGGCCCTCGTGTCCTTCCCGGACTTCTACTTAATTTTCTATTTTTCTAAATATTCCAAAATAGAGAAATATTGCCTTAAAAATTGTTTTGGAGTCGGTTTACTTACCGTACCACATACCTATTCCTTTTCGGAGTTTGAAACGTTCTGGAAAGTGTCCCTTATGTATTCCTCCGGGGTTACGGTTTCAATAATATTGGTTTCAACATTTATGGGATTACCTGAGATATAATGTTTGATTCTTTAACTGTTTACCACCTTCGGATTTGTGCCTTCGAAGTTGTTGATTTTTATGGCACCGGAACGATTGAACTCCTCGATAACATAGGGGCCTTCCCATTTAGAGAGAAGTTTTCCTGCAAAAAATCTTAAACGAGAGTTGTATAGCAATACATAATCACCTACATTAAACTCACGCTTTTGTATCCTTTTGTCATGCCATCTTCTAACCTTTTCTTTAAACAACTTGGCATTTTCATAAGCTTGGGTTCTCCATTCATCAAGTGAGCTAATATCAAATAACCTCTTTTCACCGGCAAGTTTGAAATCATAGTTGAGCTCTTTAATAGCCCAATATGCCTTATGTTCTAGTTCAAGAGGTAAGTGACATGCTTTTCCATATACCATTTTATACGGAGACATATCCATAGGATTTTTATATGCAGTTCTATAGGCCCATAATGCATCATCAAGTTTCTTGGACCAATTCTTTCTAGACCTATTGACAGTCTTTTGCAAAATTAATTTGAGTTCTCTATTACTCAATTCTACTTAACCACTAGACTGTGGGTGATACGGAGATGCAATTCTATGATTGACGTCGTATTTAGCAAGCATTTTATGGAAAGCGCCATGAATAAAATGTGAACCACCATCAGTCATTAAATATCTCGGGACTCCAAACCTCGGAAAAATAACTTCTGTAAGCATTTTAATAGAAGTGTTATGATCAGCACTACTAGTTGGAATAGCTTCTACCCACTTATTAACGTAATCAACAACAACTAAAATATGTGTATATCCATTAGAGGCGGGAAAAGGTCCCATATAATCAAAGCCCCAAACATCAAATGGTTCAATAACAAGTGAATAATTCATAGGCATTTATTGACGTCTACTGATATTACCAATTCTTTGACATTCATCACAAGATAGGACAAACTTACGGGCATCCTTGAAGAGAGTAGGCCAATAAAAACCGGATTGCAATACCTTATGTGCAGTTCTATCTCCCGCGTGGTGTCCTCCATAAGTTTCAGAGTGGCACTTGCGTAGGATCTATTCCTGTTCATGCTCAGGTACGCAATGTCTAATAACACCATCTACTCCTTCTTTATGAAGATGTGGGTCATCCCAAAAGTAATGTCTCAAATCATAGAAGAACTTTTTCTTTTGTTGGTATGTGAAGCTAGGTGGTATGAATTTAGAAACAATGTAATTAGCATAATCAGCATACCAAGGAGTACTACGAGAAGTACTTATGACATTTAATTGTTCATCAGGAAAGCTATCATCAATAGATAGTGGGTCATCAAGAACATTTTCTAACCTAGATAAGTTGTCTGTAACGGGGTTCTCAGCTCCTCTTCTATCAACAATATGTAAATCAAATTCTTGTAGCAAGATAACCCATCTAATATGTCTAGGTTTAGCATCTTTCTTCTCCATAAGATATTTAATAGCAGCATGATCAGTGTGGATAGTTACTTTAGAATCAACAATATAAGGTCTGAACTTATCACAAGCAAATACAACTGCTAAAAGTTCTTTTTCAGTAGTAGCATAATTTTTTTGAGCATTGTCTAGAGTCTTACTAGCATAATGGATAACATTTAATTTCTTATCAACTCTTTTCCCTAGAACAACACCTACAGCATAATCGCTAGCATCACACATAATTTCAAAGGGTAAATTCCAATCATGTGGTTGAACAATAGGTGCAGAGACTAATGCTTTCTTAAGTATTTCAAATGCTTCTACACAATCATCATCAAAGACAAATGGTATATCTTTTTGTAATAAATTAGTCAGAGGCCGAGAAATTTTTGAGAAGTCCTTAATGAACCTCCTATAAAATCCGGCGTGACCAAGGAAACTTCTTATACCTTTGATGTCCTTGGGACATGGCATCTTTTCAATAGCATCAACCTTGGCTTTATCAACTTCAATACCTCTTTCAGAAACTTTATGCCCCAAGACAATACCCTCATTAACCATAAAGTGGCACTTTTCCCAATTCAAGACAAGATTAGTTTCTTCACATCTCTGCAAAACTCGATCAAGATTGCTCAAGCAATCATCAAAAGAAGATCCATAGATGGAAAAGTCATCCATGAAAACCTCACAAATCTTTTCACAAAAGTCGGAGAATATAGCCATAATGCATCTTTGAAAGGTAGTAGGTGCATTACATAAACCAAAAGGCATATGTCTATAAGCAAAAGTACCAAAAGGGCATGTAAAAGTAGTCTTTGATTGATCTTTAGCCGACACAGGTATTTGGGAGAAACCAAAATAACCATCAGAAAGCAGTAATGTGTATGTTTGCATAATCTTTCTAGCATTTGATCGATAAAAGGTAAGGGGTAATGATCTTTATTAGTAGCCTTATTTAATTTGCGGAAATCAATTACCATCCTATAACCTGTAATAATTCTTTGTGGAATCAATTCATCTTTATCATTAGGAACAACAGTAATACCTCCCTTCTTAGGGACACAACGAACAGGACTTACCCACTAACTATCAGCAACGGGATAAACTATACCTGCCTCCAGAAGCTTTAGTATTTCTTTTTTACCACTTCTTTTATTTTAGGATTCAGACGTCGTTGAGGATCGCGAACTGGTTTGGCATCTGCTTCCAAATTTATTTTATGTTGACATAGAGTGGGACTAATGCCCTTAAGATCATCAAGAGTATATCCAATAGCAGCACGGTGCTTCTTCAGAGTTTTCAATAATATTTCTTCTTCATGCTCTGAAAGGTTAGCACTAATAATAACAGGATATATCTTCTTTTCATCAAGATAAGCATATTTAAGATTATCAGGCAATGGTTTAAGCTCAAACACGGGATCACCCTTAGGTGGAAGGGGATCCCCTATGATTTCAACAGGCAAATTGTGTTTCAGAATAGGTTCCTGTTTAAAGAATACTTCATCTATTTCCCTTCTTTCATTCATAAACATATCATTCTCATGGTCTAGCAAATATTGTTCTAAAGGATCACTAGGAGGTACGGCAATAGAAGCAAGACCAATAATTTCATCCTTACTAGGCAATTCTTCTTCACGGTGTTGTTTACTAAATTTAGAGAAATTAAACTCATGAGACATCCCTTGTGCAATCTATGGTAGCATTAACAGTATTTAAGAAGGGTCTACCAATTATAATGGGACAAAAGCTATCTTGTGGGGAACCAAGAACAAGAAAATCAGCAGGATATTTAGTTTTCCCACACAAGACTTCAACATCTCTAACAATTCCTATTGGTGAAATAGTATCTCTATTAGCAAGATTAATAGTGACATCAATTTCTTCGAACTCAACAGGTGCAATGTCATGCATAATTTCTTTGTATAAGTCAATAGGTATTGCACTAGTACTAGCACCCATATCACATAAGCCATGATAACAATGTTCTCCTATTTTAACAGAAATAACAGGCACGCCTACCACAGGTCTATTTTTATCTTTAGCACAAGGTTTAGCAATTCTAGCAGTTTCACCGCAGAACTGAATAACATGCCCATCAATATTATCAGACAAGATAACATTAACAATAGCAATATTAGGTTCTACTTTAACTTTCTCAGGAGGTGTATATGTTTTAATATTGCTTTTACGAACCACGGTTGAAGCTTTAGCATGATCCTTTATCCTAACAGGGAAAGGTGGTTTCTCAACATAACAAGTAGGAACAATAGGATCATTATAAGTGACAATATTTTCTTCAACTTTAATAGGTGCAGCTACTTTGACTTCTATGGGAGGATGATATTTAAACCACTTCTCCTTAGGGAGGTCAACATAAGTAGCAAAAGATTCACAGAAAGAAGCTACTATCTCAGAATCAAGTCCATATTTAGTGCTAAACTTACGGAAAATATCGGTATCCATAAAAGATTTAACACAATCAAACTTAGGTGTCATACCTGACTCCTTACCTTTGTCGAGATCCCAATCTTCAGAGTTGCGTTTAATTCTATCCAATAAATCCCATCTAAATCCAATAGTCTTCATCATAAAAGAGCCAGCACAAGAAATATCGAGCATGGTGCGATTATTTTCAGAAATCCGAGCATAATTTTTTTGAAGAATTATTTCTCTTGGGAGCTCATGATTGGGGCATGAATATAACATTGATTTAAGCCTCCCCCAAGCTTGAGCGATGCTTTCTCCTTCACGAGGCCAAAAATAATATATATAATTGCGGTCACGATGAACAAGATGCATAGGGTAATACTTTCGATGAAATTCCAATTTCAATCTTCTATAGTTCCATGATCTCGCATCATCACATAGCATATACCATGTTAACGCGTCTCCCTTCAAAGATAAAGGGAAGACCTTCTTCTTAGCAACAATCATCGGGTATACCTGCAAGCTTAAATAATCCGCAAACTTCATCCACATATATTAGGTGTTCATCAGGATGCTTTGTTCCATCTCCTGTAAAAGGATTAGCTAGCAGTTTTTCTATCATACCTGAAAGATACTTGTCGGTGTTGAAATCGGTGAATCTTGGGTAGGGGGTCCCGAACTGTGCGTCTAAGGCGGAAGGTAACAGGAGGCAGGGGACACGATGTTTTACCCAGGTTCAGGCCCTCTTGATGGACGTAAAACCCTACGTCCTGCTGGATTTATTCTTGATGATATGAGTATTACAAGAGTTGATCTACCACGAGATCGGAGAGGCTAAACCCTAGAAGCTAGCCTATGGTATGATTGTTCTTATCCTATGGACTAAACCCTCCGGTTTATATAGACACCGGAGAGGGTTAGGGTTACACAAGGTCGGTTACAAAGGAGGAGATATCCATATCCGTATTTCCTAGCTTGCCTTCCACGCCAAGTAGAGTCCCATCCGGACACGAGACGAAGTCTTCAATCTTGTATCTTTATAGTCCAACAGTCCGTCCAAAGGATATAATCCGGCTGTCCGGAGACTCCCTTATCCAGGAATCCGTCAGTAGCCCCTGAACCAGCCTTCAATGACGATGAGTTCAGCGTGCAGTATTGTCTTCAGCATTGCAAAGGTGGGTTCCTCCTTCGAATACATCACGGAAGAATTTGAATACAAGGATAGTGTCCGACCCTGCAAAATAAGTTCCACATACCACCATAGAGAGAATAATATTTCCACAAATCTAATCTGCTGACACGTTTTGGCAACATGACATTATGCCATGGCCCGGTAATTATTCGAACCATTTCCTTTAACTAGCCCCACACACAACGCGAGGCAGTTTCTTGACACGTCTTGTCACAGCAGAGATCGTGTTCCCCTTATTACGGGATTCTCATCAATACGGGCATGGGTAACCCAACCGCGCCATCGATCACGACACTCGGAGGATAAGCGAGTTTTACCAGGCTAGTGGGGGCGCATAGTTTTGTCTGCCCATATGAAGGGACAAGGATTCACCTTTTCATCCACGCCTTCTTCCTCCTTTGCTCATCCATTTTCGCACACTCGAGCTCCAGCGCCCAAGTCCGCATTTCCCACCTCAACCTTCTCCAACCATGTCCGGAGCGGGAGGTAGGTGGATGGTCTCCTCCGTCACAGAGGGACACATCAAGAAGCTGAGGAGAGCCGGATACCTGCCCGACGACATCGCGCACCAGCTCCCAGATGAGGGTCAGCTCATCCCCACCCCCAGGCCCCACGAGAGGGTAATGTTCCTTACCCATTTCCTCCGCAAACTGGGATTCCCTCTCCACCCATTCGTCTGGGGGCTCATGTTCTACTACGGCCTGGATTTCCAAGATCTAGCCCCGAACTTCATCCTCAACATCTCGGCGTTTATCGTCATGTGCGAGGCCTTCCTCCGCATCAAGCCCCACTTTGGCTTATGGTTGAAGACCTTCAATGTCAAGCCGAAGGTAGTGAGCGGCCGCCAGGTGGAGTGCGGAGGCGCCATGGTGGGAAAGATGCCCAACGTCACATGGCTCGAGGACTCCTTCATGGAGACCATAAAGGGGTGTTAATCGGGGTGGTTCTACATCACTGTGCCGCGTGACCCTGCATGGGCAGCGGCCCCCGAGTTCTGATCTGGCATCCCCACGCGACTCACCTCCTGGCAAGAGAAGGGCATGTCCTGGGGTAGTTCGGAAGAGCTGACCGGACTCCAAACATGTATCCAAAACATGGTGAGCAAGAAGCTCAAACTCGTCAACGTAGTCCAGGCCATGCTCATCCGCCGGATCCTCCCGTGTCAACAACGGGCTTTCAACTTGTGGGAGTTCGACCCAGCGCAGCACCAAACTCTGAACAGGCTCTTTGACACAACACACGAGGATGCCTGGAAGGTGTTATTCAAGGGCGTCGAGGTTCCTTCTCCCACTACCGAGGATCGCGGATTCTGCGCGAAGTGCCAAGCCAGCGCGGTAAGCTGTTCTACCTCTTACAGGATACTTGTTTTTCATAGTTTGACTCTATGCGGGATCTAAGCTCCCATACCTTTGACAGGACTGGCAGGAGACGGCCGGACAGATCGACTGTCCGGCTCCTTTGCCCGAAGGCCTAGCAGACGCTCTCCTGACGGAGATGCTGACTCCGGCTCCTTACAAGGTGCCGGAGAAGACCAAGAAGGCCAAGGGAACCCGAAAGAGTTCCCGATGCCAGGTGATATCGGACTCATCGTCCGAGGACTCCTCGGCGCACTCCTCCCATGAAGACGAGGAGGAAGATGAAGATGCTCCCCCTCCAGTCGGGGGAGACAAGAAAAGGAAGGCCGCCCCAACTGGGGGGCGGCGAAGGGTCCAAGAAGGGAAGGACTCTCCTTCCGGACAGTTCCACCACCGCTGCCGAAGGCGAAGACGAGTGGCTGCCCAGGGCCAAGCCCTTGGTGAAGTCGTAAGTATTCGGATACCAGAGTAACTCACAGCATTCCTTTGTCGCACTCCTTCTCCTAATGTCGAATCGTGATTATGCATACCGTCCCGAGCCCGTATCGACGTATCCTCATTGGACGGCTCCCTGGACTCGTTGGATATGGATGGCGATCCACTTTCGACCGCCACCTCCCCTTGCCCTACAGAAAACGCCGAGGTGTTGTCTCAAGAGGCACCGGGTCGAGGGGAGATAGTCCCGGAGGCGCCTCAAGGCAACCTTCCGGACTCTGGGAGTAGAGGGAATAAGGCCCCCGAGGGCTCCGAGTTCGGCCTGCAGCCGAACACCGCGCCGGAACCTCCAGTGGTTCCGGACTCGGGCAGGCGGCCTCCTTCCAAGAGGGGCAAGATGCCTGTGCCGGTGACCTCTGTCCATCCAGAGGCACCGGACAATCTGTTGGGAGTGCTTCACAGTGCTTCCATCAACGAGGAGCACCACACTATTATGGCTGCGGTGGTCCAGAAGGTTCAGTCCGCCAAGAGCGGACTGATTGAAGCCTGTGCCAGCCTTCTAACAGGCTTTGAGGTAAGTTTTTGAAATATGAGGAAAAATATTACCGCATAGACAGTAGCCCCTGATGCTCTGTTCGGTGTTCACAAAGAAAAGCCGAACAGAGGATCAAACAATATCGCAGGAGTCTAATATAAGTATGTCAATATGCGTATGCAGGCTTCGCTGCTGGCATCTGCCACACTGACTGCGGAAGTCACCGCACTGAAGAAGGACCTCGAGGGGTCCAAGAAAGAGCTCAGCCATGCCAAGAAGCAGCTCGAGGAGAACAAGGGTAAGTAATACCCTGTCTATAGATATGTATATATAAAAGAAGACGCGATTGCAAAATGACAGGATCATCGTAAATTTGCTAGGGGCCACGACCGAGGTGGCAACCCTGAAGCAAGCGCTATCCGAGGTCGAAGACAGAGCGGCCAAGGAGCGCACCGAGCGGGAAAGGCAGGAGGCATGGGTGGGCGAGGTGCAGCAAGAGCTCCAAGCTCTCGTGTCGAAGCATGAGGCGTTGGAGCGTGACTCAAAGACGCGAGAGTCCGAGCTTGCCGCGGCCCTCGAAAGCGCAAAAAATGCCAAGGCTGAAGCCCAAAGAGCCCTCCAGGAGATTGAGGTGATGAAGAAAATAGCAGCGGGTAAGGCATTCCTTATGTAGAGCAAGCATGTGAAAGTAAATTACTTGTTACTTACCCAAATCCGGAGCTCTCCAGGAGCGTTCGCAGATTTGCCCCGCAGCATGTCGGATGCCGCACAGTTTTACCAGGCCGAGGAGGGAAGCTCGACGGAGAAGTTGTTCTGGTCTCAGTATACTGGGGCCGAACACCCGGTGCCGATGAGCGACCAGCTAAAGCAGCTGGTCGAGCTACACAAGGCGGCCGAACAAGCCATGAAGGGCTTTATAGTCCGGATGTGGCCTGGCGACGCCCTTCCCAATAGCTACTTCGGCCTAGTGAGGCGACTTGTAGATGCCTGCCCACGGCTGGAAGTCATCAAGAGGTCCGTCTGCATCGAAGGTGCACGCCGGGCTTTCGCCCGTGTGAAGGTGCAATGGGCCAAGCTGGATGCCGTGAAGCTGATTAAGGAAGAGCCGCCGGCGGGCAAGGAGCATCGCCACCCTGAGATGTACTATGAGGTTGTCCTAAAGGGTGCCCGTCTCATAGCAGACGTGTGTACGAAAGATATAATATTTGAGTAAACTCACTCGTGTAATCCTATATCTATGAAAACTTGTTCATATGCGCAATGCAACGCTTGTTTGAATTTAAAATATTACCTTTTGTTCGGCTGTTTATCAAATCTGAGAGATGGCTAGTCGTCGGCTTCTGCCCCCATGCCACGAGTGCTGGGGTGTTCGGGATAAACCTGAGCACTCTTGTTCCCATTTTTGGGTCCTTCGAGGGAGGTGCTCAGCACAACGAACAAGGCAATCGGACTATAATGCGTTATCACTCTCACTTAGCCATAGAATTCTATAATTTTAAATTTCGGCGAAGCCCCTAGTAGTCGGAAGGCCGAATCTGGGGCGCGATACATGCCTTAAGCCGGACAGGGCCGACTCCTCGCTCTAAGCGGCATAAGTCTTTAAGGACTCGAAAACCTCTCGAACAGCGACCAGTCTCTTACCTTATCATGACAGTCAGTTTTAGCTTTCTCTACTGAGGTGCTTAGCCCAGCAGAACCGGGGCACAATCGTAGTAGTTCTCCCAGTGCTACCTTAGCCAATATAGCAGAACGTAAGGTACCAAAACATGGGAGCCGGGCAAACCCAACTATTGACCAAAGACATGATTCGGAGCTGATGCATATAATGCTATAAGTTTGGGGTGCCGCACTATTGAAAGTGTCTGGACTTCTCACGCCGTATTGTGGGGTATACTTAAGCCCCTGGCGTATTGGCCGTACCAGAGTGTACGGGTGAGGGATGTCATAAATGAACATATATATATAAGGAAGAATGCAATAAAAGCCTTAATGCAATGCATTGTTTATTAAAAAACGTGCGTTAGAGAAGAATGATATAGGTAGTGCGATAAGCAAAAAGTAGGACAAGCTGAGAAATAATATTAAAGCAAGTATTTCACTCGTTATCGTAATCCACCTGGGAGTTCCGTGGTGTGATGTAGCTTTCTGCCTCCTTGGTTGCTGCATCATGTGTTTGGCAATCATGCTGCCGGACAGGGTTTCCAGAGATTAATGTCCTGAAAGAGAGAAAAATAACAAAGCGGGAAGCTCCTAGTGAGGTTTAAGCCACGTCTTGGGGCGTGCCGTAGTCATGCCCCTTTCCCCGCCTGTGCCCATGGTATTTTTAGTGCGTAATTGTGTACGCGTGGCACGGGTTTCGCCGTTTGGCTAGGACCGGGGTGGGGGCCGCATTGCTATGCGAGCTCGGAACGTGCCAGGCGGTCCTGTTGCCGATTACATCAGGCGCGCTTAAAGGTGTCCAGGTCCTTAAACGCCGAACTAGTGGATTGCCTTAAGAGGCTACTTTGCGCTTCCGCTGCGACGGCCGCAGTGTGCTCATCCGTTCGGAGAGAGCGCTCTGTGTTTCCATTAACTGTAATGACCCCCCAAGGTCCTGGCATCTTGAGCTTGAGGTATGCATAATGCGGTACCGCATTGAATCTCGCAAATGCGGTTCGCCCAAGCAGTGCATTGATAACCCACAAGTATAGGGGATCGCAACAGCTTTCGAGGGTAGAGTATTCAACCCAAATTTATTGATTCGACACAAGGGGAGCCAAAGAATATTCTCAAGTATTAGCAGCTGAGTTGTCAATTCAACCACACCTGGAAACTTAGTATCTGCAGCAAAGTGTTTAGTAGCAAAGTAATATGATAGTGGTGGTAGCGGCAACAAAAGTAAAGACAGCAAAAGTAATGTTTTTGGTATTTTGTAGTGATTGTAACAGTAGCAGCGGGAAAGTAAATAAGCGTAAACCAGTATATGGAAAACTCGTAGGCACCGGATCAGTGATGGATAATTATGCCGGATGTGGTTCATCATGTAACAGTCATAACATAGGGTGACATAGAACTAGCTCCAATTCATCAATGTAATGTAGGCATGTATTCCGTATATAGTCATACGTGCTTATGGAAAAGAACTTGCATGACATCTTTTGTCCTACCCTCCCATGGTAGTGGGGTCCTATTGGAAACTAAGGGATATTAAGGCCTCCTTTTAATAGAGAATCGGAACAAAGCATTAGCACATAGTGAATACATGAACTCCTCAAACTATGGTCATCACCAGGAGTGGTCCCGATTATTGTCACTTCGGGGTTGTCGGATCATAACACATTGTAGGTGACTATAGACTTGCAAGATAGGATCAAGAACTCACATATATTCATGAAAACATAATAGGTTCAGATCTGAAATCATGGCACTCGGGCCCTAGTGACAAGAATTAAGCATAGCAAAGTCATAGCAACATCAATCTCATAACATAGTGGAAACTAGGGATCAACCCTAACAAAACTAACTCGATTACATGATAAATCTCATCCAAACCATCACCGTCCAGCAAGCCTACGATGGAATTACTCATGCATGGCGGTGAGCATCATGAAATTGGTGATGGAGGATGGTTGATGATGATGACGGCGACGAATCCCCCTCTCCGGAGCCCCGAACGGACTCCAGATTATCCCTCCCGAGATGTTTTGGGGCTTGGCGGCGGCTCCATATCGTAAAACGCGATGATTTCTTCTCCCTGATTTTTTTCTCTCCGAAAGAAAATATATGGAGTTGGAGTTGGCGTCGGAGGGCATCCAGGGGGCCCACGAGGTAGGGGGCGCGCCCCCCACCCTCTCGGACAGGGTGTGGGCCCCCTGGTCTTCATCTTTGGCGAGGATTTATTATTATTTTTTCTAAGATGTTCCATGGAGTTTCAGGTCATTTCAAGAATATTTGTTTTCTGCACATAAAACAACACCATGGCAATTCTGCTGAAAACAGCGTCAGTCCGGGTTAGTTCCATTCAAATCATACAAGTTAGAGTCCAAAACAAGGGCAAAAGTGTTTGGAAAAGTAGATACGACGGAGACATATCAACTCCCCCAAGCTTAAACCCTTGCTTGTCCTCAAGCAATTCAGTTGACAAACTGAAAGAAAGAAAGAAAGAAAAACTTTTACAAACTCTGTTTGCTCTTGTTGTTGTAAATATGTCAAGATAGCATTCAAGTTTTCAGCAAAGATTATAACTAAGCACATTTGCAATAATTCTCAGGTCTCATGATTACTCATATCAATAACATGATCAACTAGCAAGCCATAATAATAAATCTCAGATGACAACACTTTCTCAAAACAATCATAATATGATATAACAAGATGGTATCTCGCTAGCCCTTTCTGAGACCGCAAAACATAAATGCAGAGCACCTTTAAAGATCAAGGACTGACTAGGCATTGTAATTCATGGTAAAAGAGATCCAATCATAGTCATACCCAATATAAATTAACAGTGATGAATGCAAATGACAGTTGTGCTCTCCAGCTAGTGCTTTTTAATAAGTGGGTGATGACTCAATATAAAAGTAAATGGATAGGCCCTTCGCAGAGGGAAGCAGGGATTTGTAGAGGTGCCAGAGCTCGGTTTTGCAATAGAGATAAATTGTATTTTGAGCGATATACTTTCATTGTTAACGTAGCAACTAAGAGATGGTGATATCTTCCATGCTAAACACATTATAGGAGGTTCCCAAACATAATGGTAAAGTTTATACTCCCCCTCCACCAACAAGCATCAATCCATGGCTTGCTCGAAACAACGAGTGCCTCCAACATACATCAGGTCCCAGGGGGAGTTTTGTTTGCAATTAATTTTGATTTAGTTTGCATAAAGCATGGGACTGGGCATCCCGGTGACCAGCCATTTTCTCGTGATTGAGGAGCGGAGTCCACTCCTCTTGAGAATAACCCGCCTAACACAGAAGATAAGGACAGCCTTGGTTGATACATGAGCTATTCGAGCATACAAGATAGAATGTTTATTTGAAGGTTTAGAGTTTGGCACATACAAAATTACTTGGAACGGCAGGTAGATACCGCATATAGGAAGGTATAGTGGACTCATCTGGAATAAATTTGGGGTTTAAGGGATTGGATGCACAAGCAATATTCCCGCTTAGTACAAGTGAAGGCTAGCAAAAGACTGGGAAGCGACCAACTAGAGAGTGACAACAGCCATGTACATGCATTAAAATTAATAAACATTGGATGCAAGCATGAGTAGGATATAATCCACCATGAACATAAATATCGTGAAGGCTATGTTGATTTTGTTTCAACTACATGCGTGAACATGTGCCAAGTCAAGTCACTTAAATCGTTTAAAGGAGGATACCACCCCATCATACCACATCATAATCATCGCAATAGCATGTTGGCACACAAGGTAAATCATTATAACTCATAGCTAATCAAGCATGGCACAAGCAACTACGATCTCTAATTGTCATTGCAAACATGTTTATTCATAATAAGCTGAATCAAAAACGAGGGACTCATCATATTTACAAAAACAAAAGAGGTCGAGTTCATACCAGCTTTTCTCATCTCAGTTAGCCCATCATATATCATCATAATTGCCTTTCACTTGCACGACCGAACGGTGTGAATAATAATAAGAGTGCATGTGAATTGGACTAAGCTGGAATCTACGAGCATTCAATAAACAGGAGAAGACAAGGCAATATGGGCTCTTGGTTAAATCAACAATAATGCATATAAGAGCCACTTCAACAATTTAATTATGGTCTTCTCCTACTGACCCCCAAAGAAAAGAAAATAAATAAAACTATTTACACGGGAAAGCTCCCAACAAGCAAAAGAAGAACGGGAAATATTTTTGGGTTTTCTTTTTAATTATTACTACTACAGCAAAAAAATAAACTACTACTAATTTTTTTGGTTTTTCTTAAGGTTTAACAAACACACAAGAAGAAAGCAGGAAAAAGAAAATAAACTAGCATGGATATTACAGTGAAGGAGTATGAGCACCGACATCTAGTAATGAGTGTGTGTGAGCATAAATGTAATGTCGGTGAGAAATACATACTCCCCCAAGCTTAGGCTTTTGGCCTAAGTTGGTCTATTGCCAGGGATAGCCTCACAGATACCCATAGGTGTAGCTGGGGTCGTACTGCGACGAAGAATAGTTGGGATCATACTGATGTGCAGCGGTTATCGTCTGCTGAGCTGCAGCGTGGAGTCGAGCTGCCTCCGCTCTCCTCTCATACTCTTCTGCCTCCTCTCTGGTAATAACATATCTTCTTTTTGTCTGTGAATCAAAGAAGGCAGGAGCAGGGAGAGTAATACAGAAAACACGTCGTTTATCAAAAATTAAACGATATAAGAGAGGTGATTCAAGTCTCTCGACAAACTGGTGCGAAGCCATAGAGTTATAATCTAAATATGCAAGAGGCAACTCTGTATCACCCTCACGAATGTCTATCTCAAGAAAGTGAGCTAAGTGGGTTGCATAAATTCCTCCAAAGAAATCTCCATTATGTCTATTATGATGCAACCTACGAGCTACAATGGCTCCCATATGATAAGATTGGTCTCCTAACACAGCACTCCTAAGAATGCTAAGATCAGGGACACACATGTGACATGCTTCATCCTTAGCATTTATGCATCTACCGATGAAGAGAGCAAAATAATGTATAGCAGGAAAGTGAATGCTCCCTATGGTAGCCTGTGTTATATCTCTAGATTGCCCCACAGTTATACTAGCAAGAAAGTTTCTAAATTCAGATTCAGGGGGATCCCTAACACTACCCCATGATGGAAGTTTGCAAGCAGAAGTGAAATACTCTAAGTCCATGGTATAAGATTTGTCATAGAGATCAAACATGACTGAAGGAGAATTACGTGAAGATGAATACTCAAACCTCCTCACAAATGAACTTGTGAGATCATGATACTGGGGGCATTTGTTAGCCTCAAAATCCTCAAGACCGGCATTGCGCAAATATGCTTTGAATTCTTCTTTAATTCCCGCACGGTCCATAAAATTTTCCGACGGCCATTTGCAAGGCCGTACTAGAGCGTCTCTTGGTGGATCCTCGTCAGCATCGCGCATAGCAATCCTGGGTCCTTGCTTCTTAGAAGAACCACCTTGGAACATCTTCCTAAGCATAATGTTTTTCTCTTAAAAATTCTGAAATTTTGTAGTAACTTCAAAATAAAAGTAAACGAAACTCAATAATATTGATAGCAACTACTCCTACAAGTGCCTAGGGACTATATCATGCATCAAAACTACCTTTGACCATATAAATTTGACATGCAAGCTCATGAACATGGTCACCTATGCAGCACAAATTTGCAAAAGATAAAGCACTAGAACAAAAACTAATTGGATCAATGGAGGAGTCACATACCAAGGAGCAATCTCCCCAAGCAGTTTTGCGAGAGGTGCTTTGAGCAAGGAGATCGAAAATCTCAGCAAAAGTGGCTGGAACTCGTGCTTGAGTTGGTTTTTCGGGTTTGTGTGAGATAGAGGAAGAAGATCGGTGCTGGGATAAGTGGAGGAGGGCCACCATGGGCCCACGAGGCAGGGGGCGCGCCCTAGAGGGGGGCGCCCAGCACACTCGTGGCCAGGTGGCAGCTCCTCCCGCGGTAATTTTTGCACAGTAAATCCTCAAATATTCCCAAAAAAGTCATATTAAATTGGCATGGCATTCTGAGGACTTTTATTTCTAGATATTTTTATATTACACGGATAAGTCGGGAAACAGACAGAAAAATACTATTTTTACTTTATTTCTACTAATTAACAGAAAATATAGAGAGGGTACGGAAGGTTGTGCTTCTAGTTTCATCCATCTCATGCTCATCAAAAAGAATCCACTAACAAGGTTGATCAAGTCTTGTTAACAAACTCATTCTGATAATCATGAAACCGGAGAAATTTCGAATAACACTAAGTTACCTCAACGGGGATATGCACATCCCCTATAATAAGTATATCATATTTCTTTTTGACAGTAGGAAGAGGAAATTCAAAACCTCCAATTATAATCGATGGAATTTTTCCAATGGAGTTGATACTATGAACTTGAGGTTGTTTCCTCGGAAAGTGTACCGTATGCTCATTACAATTAACATGAAAAGTGACATTGCCTTTGTTGCAATCAATAATAGCCCCTGCAGTATTATGAAAAGGTCTTCCAAGAATAATAGACATACTATCATCCTCGGGAATATCAAGAATAACAAAATCCGTTAAAATAGTAACGTTTGCAACCACAACAGGCACATCCTCACAGATACCGACAGGTATAGCAGTTGATTTATCAGCCATTTGCAAAGATATTTCAGTAGGTATCAGCTTATTCAAGTCAAGTCTATGATATAAAGAGAGAGGCATAACACTAACACCGGCCCCAAGATCACATAAAGCAGTTTTAATATAATTTCTTTTAATGGAGCAGGGTATAGTAGGTACTCCGGGATCTCCAAGTTTCTTTGGTATTCCACCCTTAAATGTATAGTTAGCAAGCATGGTGGAAATTTCAGCTTCCGGTATCTTTCTTTTATTAGTAATGATATCCTTCATATATTTAGCATAAGGATTTGTTTTGAGCACATCAGCTAATCGCATACGCAAAAAGATAGGCCTAATCATTTCAGCAAAGCGCTCAAAATCCTCATCATCCTTTTTCTTGGATGGTTTTGGTGGAAAAGGCATGGGTTTCTGAACCCAAGGTTCCCTTTCTTTACCATGTTTCCTAGCAACAAAGTCTCTTTTATCATAACGTTGATTCTTTGATTGTGGGTTATCAAGATCAACAGCAGGTTCAATTTCTACATCATTATCATTAGTAGGTTGAGCATCATCATGAACATCATTGTTAATATTTTCATTAGGTTCATATTCATTACCAGATTGTGTTTCAGCATCAGACATAGATATATCGTTCGGATTATCAGGTGGTTCAGCAATAGGTTCACTAGAAATTTGCACAGTTCTATCATTTTTCTTTTTCTTCTTTTTAGAAGAACTAGGAACATCAATATTATTTCTTTGAGAATCTTGCTCGATTCTCTTAGGGTGGCCTTCAGGATACAAAGGTTCCTGAGTCATTATACTAGTTCTAATAGCCACTCTAACAACATAATCATTTTTCTTACTATTCATTTCATCAAGCACTTCTTTTTGAGCCTTAAGTACTTGTTCTACTTGAGTGGTAACCATAGAAGCATGTTTGCTAACAAGTTTAAGTTAACCTTTAATATTAGCCATATAATCACCCAAGTGTCTAATCATATAAGCATTTTCTTTTAATTGTCTACCAAAATAAGCATTGAAGTCGTCTTGCTTAAACATAAAGTTAACTCATCCAAGCACTGACTAGCAATTTTTTAGGAGGAACTTCAGCTTTATCATATCTATAGAGAGAATTTACCTTTACTACCTGTGTCGGGATATCGGGATCAGGAGGTTCTTCAATAAATAAAGAATTGAGATCATACGTTTCTTCAACAGGCAGTATATTAAGACCATGTATTTCTTCAATAGGAGGTAAATTCTTAACATCTTCAGCTTTAATACCTTTTTCTTTCATAGATTTCTTTGCCTCTTGCATATCTTCGGGACTGAGGAATAGAACACCTCTCTTCGTCGGAGTTGGTTTAGGAATAGACTCAGTAATTGGAGTAGGAGCTGGCTCAGGAGGTGCCCAATTATTTTCATTTGTGAACATATTATTCAATAGAATTTTAGCTTCATCCGGTGTTCTTTCCCTGAAAAGAGAACCAGCACAACTATCCAGGTAATCTCTGGAAGCATCGGTTAGTCCATTATAAAAGATATCAAGTATTTCAGGTTTCTTAAGAGGATGATCAGGCAAAGCATTAAGTAACTTGAGAAGCCTCCCCCAAGCTTGTGGGAGACTCTCTGCTTCAATTTGCACAAAGTTGTATATTTCCCTCAAAGCAGCTTGTTTCTTATGAGCAGGGAAATATTTAGCAGAGAAGTAATAAATCATATCCTGGGGACTACACACACAACCAGGATCAAGAGAGTTAAACCATATCTTAGCATCACCCTTTAATGAGAACGGAAATATTTTGAGTATATAGAAGTAACGCGATCTCTCATCATTAGTGAACAGGGCAGCTATATCATTTAACTTAGTAAGATGTGCCACAACAGTTTCAGATTCATAGCCATAAAATGGATCAGATTCAACCAAAGTAATTATATCAGGATCAATAGAGAATTCATAATCCTTATCAGGAACACATATAGGTGAAGTAGCAAAAGCAGGGTCGGGTTTCATTTTATCTCTAAGTGATTCTTTGTTCCATTTAACTAATAACCTCTTAAGCTCATATCTATCCCTGCAAGCTAAAATAGCGGCAGAAGATTACATATCAAAAAGATAACCCTCAGGGATAACAGGCATATTTTCATCATCACTATCATCATCATATTCAGATTCAATAATTTCTTTTTCTCTAGACCTAGCAATTTGTTCATCAAGAAATTCACCAAGGGGCACAGTAGTATCAGGCATAGAAGCAGTTTCATCATAAGTATCATGCATAGCAGAAGTGGCATCATCAATAACATGCGACATATCAGAACGAATAGCAGAAGCAGGTGTAGCTGTCGCAAACTTACTCATAACAGAAGGTGAATCAAGTGCAGAGCTAGATGGCAGTTCCTTACCTCCCCTCGTAGTTGAGGGATAAATCTTGTTTTTTGGATCTCTCAAGTTCTTCATAGTGATAAGAAGATATAAATCCCAAGTGACTCAGAGAATAGAGCTATGCTCCCCGGCAACGGCGCCAGAAATTGGTCTTGATAACCCACAAGTATAGGGGATCGCAACAGCTTTCGAGGGTAGAGTATTTAACCCAAATTTATTGATTCGACACAAGGGGAGCCAAAGAATATTCTCAAGTATTAGCAGCTGAGTTGTCAATTCAACCACACCTGGAAACTTAGTATTTGCGGCAAAGTGTTTAGTAGCAAAGTAATATGATAGTGGTGGTAGCGGCAACAAAAGTAAAGACAGCAAAAGTAATGTTTTTTGGTATTTTGTAGTGATTGTAACAGTAGCAGCGGGAAAGTAAATAAGCGTAAACTAGTATATGGAAAACTCGTAGGCACCGGATCAGTGATGGATAATTATGCCGGATGCAGTTCATCATGTAACGGTCATAACATAGGGTGACACAGAACTAGCTCCAATTCATCAATGTAATGTAGGCATGTATTCCGTATATAGTCATACGTGCTTATGGAAAAGAACTTGCATGACATCTTTTGTTCTACCCTCCCGTGGCAGCGGGGTCCTATTGGAAACTAAGGGATATTAAGGCCTCCTTTTAATAGAGAACCAGAACAAAGCATTAGCACATAGTGAATACATGAACTCCTCAAACTATGGTCATCACCGGGAGTGGTCCCGATTATTGTCACTTTGGGGTTGCCGGATCATAACACATAGTAGGTGACTATAGACTTGCAAGATAGGATCAAGAACTAACATATATTCATGAAAACATAATAGGTTCAGATTTGAAATCATGGCACTCGGGCCCTAGTGACAAGCATTAAGCATAGCAAAGTCATAGCAACATCAATCTCAGAACATAGTGGATACTAGGGATCAAACCCTAACAAAACTAACTCGATTACATGATAAATCTCATCCAACCCATCACCGTCCAGCAAGCCTATGATGGAATTACTCACGCACGGCAGTGAGCATCATGAAATTGGTGATGGAGGATGGTTGATGATGACGACGGCGACGAATCCCCCTCTCCGGAGCCCCGAACGGACTCCAGATCAGCCCTACCAAGAGGTTTTAGGGCTTGGTGGCGGCTCCGTATCGTAAAACATGATGATTTCTTCTCCCTAATTTTTTTCTCTCCGAAAGCAAATATATGGAGTTGGAGTTGGCGTCGGAGGGCATCCAGGGGGCTCACGAGGTAGGGGGCGCGCCCTAGGGGGGGCGCCCCCACCCTCGTGGACAGGGTGTGGGCCCCCTGTTCTTCATCTTTGGCAAGGATTTATTATTATTTTTTCTAAGATGTTCCATGGAGTTTCAGGTCATTCCGAGAATATTTGTTTTCTGCACATAAAACAACACCATGGCAATTCTGCTGAAAACAACGTCATTCCGGGTTAGTTCCATTCAAATCATACAAGTTAGAGTCCAAAACAAGGGCAAAAGTGTTTGGAAAAGTAGATACAACGGAGATGTATCATGCATGATAGCCACTGCGGAATGGGACTATATCGAAGATTAACTCTTTGCTTCGGAAGTTATCCGGGGATCCGAAGACTACTTCCAGTGTGACTGAGCCTGTGCAATGGGCCTCTACACCTGGTACGACGCCTTTAAAGGTCGTTTTTGTGGGTTTGATCCTTGAGGGGTCTATACCCATTTTGCGCACTGTGTCATGATAAAGCAGGTTCAGGCTGCTGCCGCCATCCATAAGGACTCGAGTGAGGTGAAATCCGTCAATGATTGGGTCTAGGACCAGTGCGGCAAATGCGCCACGACGGATACTAGTGGGGTGGTCCCTGCGATCGAAGGTGATCGGACAGGAGGACCATGGGTTCAACTTTGGGGCGACTATCTCCAACGCATACATGTCCCTGAGCGCATGCTTCCGCTCCCTCTTGGGGATGTGGGTTGCATATATCATGTTCATCGTCCGCACTTGTGAGGGGGAACCTCTTCTATCCTCTGGTGTTCGGCTGCCAGGGCTCTTCCTCGTCATCGCTATGTGGCCCCTTATCTTTGTTTTCGGGAATTAACTTGCCGGCCTGCTTGAATACCCAACAATCCCTGTTGATGTGGTTGGCTGGCTTGTCTGGGGTGCCGCGTATTTGACACGAGCGATCCAGTATACGGTCCAAACTGGACGGGCCCGGAGTGCTTTGTTTGAATGGCTTTTTCCGTTGACCGGGTTTAGAGCCTTTGAATCCGGCATTGACTGTCGTATCCTCAGTATTATCGCTATTAATGCGGCGCTTATGTTTGTTGCGACGTGACCTGCTATTGCCGTCCTTGGTATCCGAATTACCATGGTTCTTTGATATGTTATTACTGCGAGCCAGCCAGCTGTCTTCTCCCGCACAAAAGCGGGTCATGAGTGTCGTGAGGGCTGCCATAGATTTCGGCTTTTCCTGACCAAGGTGCCGGGCTAGCTACTCGTCGCAGGTGTTGTGCTTGAAAGCTGCTAGAGCCTCTGCATCCGGACAGTCGACGATTTGATTTTTCTTTGTTAGGAACTGTGTCCAGAATTGCCTGGCCGATTCCTCTGGCTGCTGAATTATGTGGCTCAAGTCATCGGCATCTGGTGGTCGCACATAAGTGCACTGAAAGATGTCGAGGAATGCGGCTTCCAGATCTTCCCAACAGCCAATGGAGTCTGCTGGCAAGCTGTTGAGCCAATGCCGAGCTGGTACTTTAAGTTTGAGTGGGAGGTATTTGATTGCGTGTAGGTAATCACCGCGGGCCATGTGGATGTGTAGGAGGAAATCCTCGATCCATACCGCAGGATCTGTCGTGCCGTTTTATGATTCTATGTTTATGGATTTGAAACCCTCTGGGATTTGATGATCCATTACTTCATCTGTGAAGCATAAGGGGTGTGCGGCACCTCTGTGCTGGGCTATATCGCAATGCAGCTCCAATGAGTCTTGCCCGCTGTGTTCGGCCCGGCCGGATTTACTTTTACTGTATCCGGGGTGATGTTTATCGTCTCGCGTAGTGGCGCGCCCTCGTGATCCATAGATCGATCTTGCATGTTTTGCTTTGTCCTCCAGTACATCTCGCAGGTCTGGCGTATTTCCCCATGCCTTTTTATTTGAATGGCGTTGGGGTGCAGGCTGAGCTTTTGGCTGGAATGCCTCTCTATCGCGGTCACCAGGTGGCCGATCAGCCGCATCATACGCTTCTTCCTCCAGTCGGGGTAGCAACCTACATTTTTGGTAACTCTTGGAGGGGCATTCGAGTTTATATTCCTCGGCCGCAAGGACTTCGGTCCATCTGTCAGCTAGCAGATCTTTATCAGCTTGAATCTGCTGCTGCTTTTTATGAAGGCTATTTGTCGTGGCTATAAGCCGGCGCTTGAAGTGCTCTTGTTCGACGGGATCCTCTGGCACGACGAATTCGTCGTCGTCGAGGCTTGGGTTGCTTCTTGGAGGGGTCATCCTCCGCTGTCTCGTCGCCATTACCTTCTTTGGGTGTGTCCACCATGTATATATCGCATGATGAGGTGGCTTTCCAGTGCCCTATAGGCGCTGGTTCCTGTTCGTCTCGTGTGTCGTCGTCCATACCGTCGATGTCTTCGGAGTCGAAGTCGAGCATGTTGGTCAAATCATCGACAGTGGCTATGAAGTGGGTGGTGGGTGGGCGTCGAATTTCTTCGTCGTCCGCATCCCAATCCCGCCGTTCATAATCCGGCCAGGACTCTCCTGACAAAGAGAGAGACCTTAGTGAATTCAGTATGTCGCCGAAGGGCGAGTGCTGAAATATATCCGCGGCCGTTAACTCCATGATCGGCGCCCAATCGGATTCGATTGGCAGGGGCATGGATGGTTGAGAGTTCGGAGGAGAGTCCGGCAATGTGGAGTCACGGGCCTCGCGCAGGATAAGGTTGGTGTTCGGCTCGATCGACATTGAGGCTGCAGCCTCCGCGGCGGGGTTTAGCCACCCGCCCTTGGTCGGTGCAGTTGGCTCCGAATTGAAGGTCGGAGCGGATGCGGGTGCGGCCTCCAGGGCACTGTTCGGCGACAGAGCTAAATCATGCCCATCGTGACAGTGCGGCGCACCCGTCAGGGGCTCAAATCCGTCGAAGATCAAGTCTCCACGGATATCGGCCATGTAGTTTAAGCTTCCAAACCTGAGCTGATGGCCAGGGGCGTAGCTTTCAATCTGCTCCAGATGGCCAAGCGAATTGGCCCGCAGTGCAAAGCCGCCGAATACAAAAGTCTCTCTGGGGAGAAAAGTCTCACCCTGGGCTGCATCACTATTGATGATCGTAGGAGCCATCAAGCCTAACCGCGACGACACAGAGGAACTCTCAATGAAAGCACCAATGTTGGTGTCAAAACCGGCGGATCTCGGGTAGGGGTCCCGAACTGTGTGTCTAAGGCAGATGGTAACAGGAGGCAGGGGACACGATGTTTTACCCAGGTTCGGGCCCTCTTGATGGAGGTAAAACCCTACGTCCTGCTGGATTTATTCTTTATGATATGAGTATTACAAGAGTTGATCTACCACGAGATCGGAGAGGTTAAACCCTAGAAGCTAGCCTATGGTATGATTGTTCTTATCCTACGGACTAAACCCTTCGGTTCATATAGACACCAGAGAGGGTTAGGGTTACACAAGGTCGGTTACAAAGGAGGAGATATCCATATCTGTATTGCCTAGCTTGCCTTCCACGCCAAGTAGAGTCCCATCCGGACACGAGACGAAGTCTTCAATCTTGTATCTTCATAGTCCAACAGTCCGGCCAAAGGATATACTCCGGCTGTCCGGAGACTCCCTAATCCAGGACTCCCTCAATACTCATAAGGAATTTCATTTTCAATAGGTTCAGTAAGTTGAGGAGCAACTCTTTGCTCTACTGGTCGGGGTGAAGATACCTCGAACAAGCCCCTCCGAGGATTACTTTCCATAGTAACAAGTGACAGTAAATTTCAGCACACTATATAAATTTTTCCTTACCAAAGGCGCTTCACTCCCCAGCAACGGCGCCAGAAAAGAGTCTTGATGACCCACAAGTATAGGGGATCTATTGTAGCCCTTTCGATAAGTAAGAGTGTCGAACCCAACGAGGAGTAGAAGGAAATGATAAGCGGTTTTCAGCAAGGTATTCTCTGCCAGTACTAAAATTAGTGGTAACAGATAGTTTTGTGATAAGGTAATTTATAACAAGCAACAAGTAACAAAAGTAAATAAAGTGCAGCAAGGTGGCCCAATCCTTTTTGTAGCAAAGGACAAGTCTGGACAAACTCTTATATAAGGAAAAGCGCTCCCGAGGACACATGGGAATATCGTCAAGCTAGTTTTCATCACGTTCATATGATTCGCATTCGGTACTTTGATAATTTGACATGTGGGTGGACCGGTGCTTGGGTGTTGTTCTTACTTGAACAAGCATCCCACTTATGATTAACTTCTATTGCAATCATCCGCAACTACAACAAAAGTATTAAGGTAAACCTAACCATATCATGAAACATATGGATCCAAATCAGCCCCTTACGAAGCAACGCATAAACTAGGGTTTAAGCTTCTCTCACTCTAGCAACCCATCATCTAATTTTTACTTCCCAATGCCTTCCTCTAGCCCCAAATAATGGTGAAGTATTATGTAGTCGACGTTCACATAACACCATTATAGGCTAGACAACATACATCTCATCAAAATATCGAACGAATACCAAATTCACATGACTACTAATAGAAAGACTTCTCCCTTGTCCTCAGGAACAAACGTAACTACTCACAAAGCATATTCATGTTCATAATCAAAGGCGTAATAATATGCATAAAGGATCTGAACATATGATCTTCCACCAATTAAACCAACTAGCATCAACTACAAGGAGTAATTAACACTACTAGCAACCACCAGCACCAATCCCGGACTTGGAGACAAGAATTGGATGCAAGAGATGAACTAGGGTTTTGAGATGAGGTGGTGCTGATGAAGATGTTGATGGAGATTGCCCTCTCCCGATGAGAGGAGTGTTGGTGATGACGATGGCGATGATTTCCCCCTCCGGGAGGGAAGTTTCCCCAGCAGAACAGCTCTGCCAGAGCCCTAGATTGGTTCCGCCAAGGTTCCGCCTTGTGGCGGCGGAGTTTCGTCCCGAAAGGTTGCTTCTGGTTTTTTACTCGACGAAAGACTTCATATAGCAGAAGATGGTCATCGGAGAGCCACCAGGGGGCCCATGAGGTAGGGGGAAATGCCCTAGGGGGGCGCGCCCCCCACCCTCATGGACAGGGTGTGGGCCCCCGGTATTCATCTTTGGCGAGGATTTTTCATTATTTATTATAAGGTACTCCGTGGAGTTCAGGACTTTTGGAGTTGTGCAGAATAGGTCTCGAATATTTTCTCCTTTTCCAGCCCAGAATTCCAGCTGCCGGCATTCTCCCTCCTTATGTAAACCTTGTAAAATAAGAGAGAATAGCCATAAGTATTGTGACATAATGTGAAATAACAGCCCATAATGCAATAAATATCGATATAAAAGCATGATGCAAAATGGACGTATCATGCACATGCACAGGGCATTTCATTCGGAAAATTACACCAACTTTTTCTAGGTTTGCATCGATCCCTCATTCGGAAACAAGAAAACCGAGTAAGTTTCCTCCTGGGACTCCGAATGTGCACTTTAATGGATTAAGCTTGATATCATACCTTCTCAGATTGGCAAAGGATTCGGCGAGGTCAGTCAGCAGGTCGAAACCTTTACGTGACTTGACCACAATGTCATCCATGTGTGCTTCCACATTCCAACTAATTTGAGTGAGCAGGCACTTCTGTATCATGCGCATGAATGTGGCACCAGCATTATTGAGACCAAAGGGCATGGTAACATAGCAGAATCACCTAAATGGGGTGATAAAAGCTGTTTTTAATTCATTAGGGCCATATAGTTGGATCTGATGGTACCTGGAATAAGTGTCCAGAAAGAACAAATGCTCGCATCCCGTAGTCGAGTCAACAATTTGATCGATGCGAGGCAAAGGGAAATGATCTTTCTTGCAGGCCCGATTGATATGCTTGAAGTCGATGCACATGTGAAGTGAATCGTCCTTCTTGGGGACCATGACAACATTAGTGAGCCACTCGGAGTGGTATATCTCGCGGATGAACTCAGCTGCCAGAAGCCGACCCACGTCCTCATCAATTGCTTTCCTCTTCTCCACGGCGGACTGACGGAGATGCTCTTTGAAGGGTTTTGCTTTCAAGTAGACTCGCAAACAGTGCTCAGCCAATCCCCTGTGTACACCTGGCATGTCAAAAGGCTTCCATGCAAAGATGTCCCAGTTCTCACGAAGGAACTGGGTGAGCGATTCTTCCTATTTGCTATCAAGCATTGTTGAGATATGAGTCGGAGGAGCACTAGGATCGGTCGGGTGCACATGAACTTGCTTTGTCTCACCAGACGACTGAAATGAAGATTCTGAAGCGGGCTTCTTGGCACGTAGCAAATCACTCGGATCTGCATTCTTCTGGTACTCTTGCATTTCCGCTACTGCCATCTATTCATCGGCAATCTTTGAGCCCGTCTAGAAACATTCCTCTGCTCTGTGCCAATTACCAGTGATCCTAATCACACCTTTGGGACCAGGCATCTTCAGCCTGAGGTATACATAGCATGGTCGAGCCATGAAGCGAGCATATGCATGCCTACCCAGAATAGCATGATAAGCACTGTGAAAATGCACAACTTCAAATGTCAACTTTTCCTTGCGATAATTCTTTGAATCGCCGAAAACCATGTCAAGAGTGATCTGACCGAGTGAATCAGCTTTTTTCCCAGGGATGACACCATGGAAGCGCATATTGCTTTCACTGAGCTTAGACATCGGGATGCCCATCTCTTGAAGAGTCTCAACATACAAAATGTTCAAGCCACCATCCATCGGGACCTTTGTCAATCGAGTGCCCCCAATGACCGGGTCGACCACCAACGCTTGCTGCCCTGGGGGAGCAACACGTGCTAGATGGTCAGACTGGTCGAATGTAATGGGAGTCTTAGACCACTTCAAATATGTTGGCGTTGCCGGAGCAACCATGTTCACTTCTCTGTTAATGACTTTCAATCGACTTTTGCTCTCAACGTGAGCAAAAATCACCAAAGTGGCATTGATGTTGGGGAAACCATCATCTTCCTCTTTGTTTTTTTCCTTATCAGACTCTTTCTCTTTCTCCTTGGGTTGGCCCTCTCAGAATTGCTGGATAAGGAGTTGACACTGTCGAGTGGTATGCTTGGGATAAATCAGGTTTCCCTCTTCATCCACCTTGGTGTGTATACGACACGGCAAATCTAACACATCATCCCTGTTGAATCCTTCACCTTTTTGGGGACCCATGGTCCTTTAGGTTTTCCGTTGAATATTCCCTGAGTCACTGCTGCGGCTTCACCAGGAGCGGCGGGTTCGGCCTTGCGCTTCTGTTTCCGATTGGAATTACCTCCTCCGGCGTCTTGGGCGACTGGTTTGCTCTTGTCGTTGCGGAGTCGGTCTTCTCCCTCACCGTTAGCGTACCGAGTGGCTATTTCCATCATTCGGGTCAGAGTCATATCTCCTGTCCAACTGAATTTCAGGTTTAGCTCTCGGTACCGAACGCCCTCCTTGAAGGCGCAAACTGCTTGGTGTGGTGACACGTTTTCCACTGTGTGATGCAAAGTGGTCCACCTCTGGATGTAATCTCTCAAAGTCTCATTCGGATTCTGAACACAATGCTGCAACTCTGTCAGCCCTGCAGGCCGCCTGCAAGTGCCTTCAAATGTTCTAACAAACACTCGGGCCAACTCTTCCCAACTGAATATGCTGCCAGGAGCCAACTGATTCAACCAAGCTCTGGCTGGCCCTTCTAACATCAAAGGAAGATGTTTCATGGATACCTCATCATTACCACCACCAATCTATACAGCCACTCGGTAATCCTATAGCCAAGTGTCAGGTTTGGATTCACCGGTAAACTTACTTACCCCAGTCGCCAACCTAAAATTGGGAGGGATTTCTGCAACCCTGATGGCACTACTGAAACACCCAGGTCCTGATACATGCACTCGACTGCTCGTTGGTCGATCTCTGTCCTATCCTTCTCTGTGAGCTCTGTTCCGGTCGACCAAAGCTTGTACCAAAATTGACCTTGCATCAAATCCAGGTTCTCTGGGGTCGAGTGGATGTCTTCGCTCGTCACCATATGGACGCCTGTCATCAGGTCACCGGGGTGCATACGATCCGTCCCTCGGAGGGGGCGTGGACACTCGACGGCGGTATTCACGGCCGAACCGATGATCATATTGCTCGTCGTTCCGACCCATGTACTGCTCTTGACAGAGTCCCCGGCCTTCACGCTGCAGATGTGATCTTGGGCTGTGGGCAGACTGGACAGTGTCCGCTGTCGGCGTCAAAACCGACGGATCTCGGGTAGGGGGTCCCGAACTATGCGTCTAAGGCTGATGGTAATAGGAGGCGGGGGACACAATGTTTACCCAGGTTTAGGCCGCCTCGATGGAGATAATACCCTACTTCCTCCTTGTTTGATCTTGATGATATGAGTATTACAAGAGTTGATCTACCACGAGATCATAGATGCTAAACCCTAGAAGCTAGCCTATGATTATGATTGTTGTTGTCCTACAGATTAAACCCTCTGGTTTATATAGACACCAGAGGGGGATAGGGTTACACAGAGTCGGTTACAAGGGAGGAGATCTACATATCCGAATTGCCAAGCTTGCATTCCACGCAAAGGAGAGTCCCACCCGGACACGGGACAAAATCTTCAATCTTGTATCTTCATAGTCCAACAGCCCGGCCAAAGTATATAGTTCGGCTGTCCGAGGACCCCCTAATCCAGGACTCCCTCAGTAGCCCCTGAACCAGGCTTCAATGACGATGAGTCTGGCGCGCAGATTGTCTTCGGCATTGCAAGGCGGGTTCCTTCTCCGAATACTCCATAGAAGATTTTGAACACAAGGATCGTGTCCGGCTCTGCAAAACAAATTCCACTTACCACCGTAGAGAGTACAATATTCCACAAATCCAATCCGCTGACAACTTTTCCTAACGTGACACCACGCGACGATCCGGTCTTTATTCAAACCGTTCTCCCTAACCAGCTACTGCGCTTGTCGCGAGGCGGTTTCATGGGCATGTCGTATCGAAGCAGAGATCGTGTCCCCCTATCTTGGGATTCTCATCAATATGGGTATGGGTAATCCAACCGCGTCTTTAGCACGATGCTTGGGGAATAAGCGAGTTTACCAGGCAAGTGGGGAGGTGCTGGATCCCTGCCGCCTTTATAAGGAGATAAGGACTCCCCTTTTTCACCCACGCCTTCTCCTTCTACTTATCCACTCCCGTCTTCTCGAGCCCCAGCGCCCAAGCGTTCATCCTCTCTGACCACAAAGGTCCTCCGAAAATGTCTGGATCCGAAGCAGGAGGCAAATGGATGGCCTCCACCGTCCAGGGGAATGATATCAAAAAGCTTCGGGAGGCCGGGTACCTGGCCCAGAAAATCAGCCACCGTCTCCCGACGGTAGGACAGATCGTGCCAACTCCGGAACCCCGCGAGAGGGTCGTTTTCCTCCCTCATTTTGTCCGTGGGCTGGGGTTTCCCTCCATCCATTCGTTTGTGCCATCATGTATTACTATGGGATCGATTTTCATGATCTATCCCCGAATTCCTTCCTCAACATCTCGACGTTCATCGTCGTGTGCGAGGCCTTTCTCCGCATCTCGCCACACTTCGGCTTATGGCTGAAGATCTTTAATGTGAAGCCCAAGGTAGTGGGCGGTGAGCACGCCGAGTGCGGAGGCGCCATGGTGAGCAAGATGCCCAACGTCACATGGCCCAACAGGTACTTTCAATGATTCCGTCAAAGAGTGGCAGCAGCAGTGGTTTTACATCACTGAGCCGCGCGGCACGAAATGGGCCACTGCTCCTGAATTCCGATCTGGAGCCCCCCTGCGGCTTACGTCCGGGCCCAAGAAGGGCCTGGATTGGTCTTCGTCCAACGAGATGTCGGCACTTCAGACGTGCATCAAGAATATGGAAGACAAGGATATCAAACTTGTCAATGTAGTCCAGGTGATGTTAGCTCGCTGGATCCTTCCTTGTCAACAACGGGCTTGCAATTTATGGGAATTCGACCGGGCCAAGCACCAGACCCTGCGAGAGCTCTTTGGCTCCTCACACAAAGATATTTGGAAGGTGCTTTTTAAGTCCAGCAAACCATGGTCGGACTCAGCCGAGGACCGCGAGTACCACCTGTCCGCCCCACAAGTTCGGTAAGCCATTATATGTTTTATTCACATAACCCAAGGGAAACGCTTAATATATTTTCCACAACTCTCCTAGGGCTGGACGAAGAAGGTGGGGCGGATCTACTGTCCGGCCCCGCTACCTGAAGAACCGGCCGGCCCGCTTCTAACGAAGATGCTGGTCCCGACGCCCTACAAGGCGACGAAGAAGAAGACCAGGGGTGGCCTCCATCGTTGTGACGCCTCGGACACGATATCCGAAGATTCCAGTGCCCGTTCTTCCTTCGAAGAGGACGAGGAGGAGGAGGAAGACAAATCCCAAGTGGGGGGAAGAAACAAAAGGACAGCCTCCGCATTGTTGGAGGCCAAGTCACCTAAGAAGGGAAAAACTCTTCTTCCATAGTAGTCCACGCCGCTGATAGCAGCTCGGAGTGGGATCCTCGGGCTCAGCCCCTGGTAAACTCGTGAGTATATAAAATTCGAACACGTTTATGCGTCCAAACTTATCATGGCATAATATTTTTATCTGGGCCATACTTTTTGCAGTCCGGCGAGGTCCCGCGCGGAGCAATCCTTGTCGGTGGATTTGCTAGGCTCGGATGCTATGGAGAGCGGGACACCCCCGAAGGCCCCTTCCCCCAAACATGTGAATGACACCGAGGCTTTGTCCCAGGAGGACCCAGGCCAAGGAGGGGGGAGATTACCAAGGTGGCGCCAGGAGGTCAAACTTCAGGGGCCGGACACATGGGAGAGAAGGCTCCCATGTGCGTCGTCGGCGGGAGCCATCTTGAATTCGGCCCCCAGTCGTACGCAATTCCAGGGACCAATATGGTTCCAGAGTCAGGCAGGCGGTCTCCCTCGGCTAGAGGGGGTGTACCTATTCCACCGGCAACCTCTATCCAACCAGAGGTGCTGGATACTTTATTGGCGGCGCTGAAAAGCGCCTCCATCATCGATGAACACCGTGCCCTTGTGGGTACGGTGATTGAGAAGATTCAATCTGCGGAGAGTGGGCTGAATGAAGCCTGTATTAGCCTTATAAGAGGCTTTGAGGTATGATTTAGGAAGTTGGGAAGAGTGTCACAGTATAGATAGTAGCCTCTAATACACTGTTCGGTGAGAGAAAGAACCGGATAGAGGATCAAATCTATGTTCGCAGGAGACTCACTTGATGACATTTACCTCTCTTTTGGTATAAATAGGCATCTGTAGCGACTGCCACCTCTCGTACTGCGGAGGTCTCCAGACTAATCCAGGTCTGGAGCGGGCCACAGAAGAATTGGGCTAGTTGAAAAGGCAGTTGGAGAATAAACAAGGTATGCCCAAACTTGCTCACGTTCAGTGCGAACGAATTTTAAAATATGTTTTGTGATTTGTGCCAGGGGCGATGACCGAAGTCGAGGCTCTGAAGAAGGCTGTTACCGTGGCTGAGGGAAAGGCAGCTGCAGAGCGGGCTCTTCGTGAGAAGCACGAGGCCAGGGTTATTGAAGCTGGGCAAGAGCTTCAAGAGGTCGTGAGAAGATGCGAGGCCTTGGAGCAGAGTCTAACGGATAAAGAATCCGAACTTACCAAGGCTCATCAGGCCGCATGCGATGCCTAGGGGGAAACCCAGGGTGCCCTGCCGGAGATCCATGAGGCGAGGAAGATCGCGACGGGTAAGGCTTGTTCCACGTAAGGCAAGTATTTGGGGAGAAAATCATGTTTCTAATCTTGAGTTCGGATTTCTCCAGGGGTGTTTGCGGAGCTGCCACACAGCATATCTGATGCCACACAATTCTACCGAGCCGAAGAAAGGAACACTGTGGATAAGCTCTTTTGGTCATAGTATCTGGCACCGAATTATCCGGTGCCTTTTGCCGACCAACTGAAATAGTTGATCGAACTGCAGAAGGTGGCCAAGCTAGCCATGAAGGATTTGATTATCCGGCTATGGCCTGTTGAGCCGATTCCAGGCAGCTACTTTGGGCTCGTGAAACGGCTTGCGAGTGCCTGCCCTCGACTGGACGTCATCAAGCGGTCGGTCTGTATAGAGGGTGCGCGAATGGCCTTCGCCAGCGCAAAGGTGCACTGGGGAAGATGGATGCTGAAAAGCTGGTGACCGAGGGACCGCCGGAGGGAAAGGAGCACCGCAAGCCTGAGTTATATTATGAAAGTGTCCTGAAAGGATCCTGCCTTGTGGCGGAGCAATGCACCAAGGACATTATATTTCCATGAATAAAATCATGTTGTCCTTTGTAATGTTGAACAAGGTCATTTCTATTATTTATTGCCTGTTATATAAAAGTTCATCCTCCTACGCGGCTGTTTTATATATTAATCTTGAGAGTTGGCCAGTCGTCGGCTTCTGCCCCCAAGTAGGAAGTACGGGGGTGTCCGGGATAAATCTGATCACTCTTTATCCCAGTTTTGGGTCCTTCGAAGGAGGTGTTCAGCATAATGAACCAGGAAATCGGACTATAGGGCTTTATCACTCTCACTTAGCCATAGGAGCTTTAGAAAAGGAAGGTAGGCGCAGCCCCTAGTGTTCGGAAGACCGCACGAGGGGCTCTATAAGCACCTGATCGGAAGAAAAGCCGATCCATCGCGCGCTGCATTGGTTATGGAATTATGCGGGAGGGATCCTTAAAGATTTTACAACCTCTTGGATAGCTGACCAGCTCTCGCCGTATCATGATAGTCAGTTTTCGGCTTTCTCTACTAAGGTGCTTGTCCGGAAGAATCGGGACACAATCGCAGTAGTTCTCCATGTGTTGCCTTAGCCGATATAGCGGAACGTAAGGCAGCAAAACATGGGAGCCGAGCAAACCCAACATTTGACCCAAGACATGATTCGGAGCTGATGCATATAATGCTTTAAGTTCGGGGTGCCGAACTTCCATGAAGGTGTTCGGACTTTATTGCCGTATTATGGGTAAAATGAAGCCCCTGGTATATTTAAGGCATATCGCGGTGTACGGATGCCATTTGACAAAAGAATTTCAGCAGATAAGCGTTATATAAATCCACATGTCGTATTTAAATAATACGTCGATGCGTATGAGTACATGTAAAGTAATAAAAAGAGAAAGTGACTGCGGAACATACTGAGACTAGGCGGGAAGAAGCTGTGTGCGGATCCGGAGTGCAGTCGGATGGTCATCGAGGGGAATATCTAAGAGTTCCCTTGCGCGTTCGAGCTGTTTCCATGTCACCGGTCCTTGTCTGGGCAAAAATGAACCTATATAGAAAATGCAAGATGTGTTTGTGTGCCGCAGAGCGGTTGAGCCACGGTATGTGGCCTGTCCTGGATTTCGCCGCAGTGTTTAATTGAGCTCTTGACGAGCCGGGCTATCCTGCCGCAAAGTAGTTCGGAGTTCTTTGGCGGTGTCCGGGAGCTTGGCCATCGACTCGAGGTTCGATTGAAAGGTGCCACTTGTTGCTTCAGCTGTTAAAGCAGCGGTATACTCTTTGGTACCGAGGGGGGTTCGGCCTTGCCATTAACCGTGATGACACCGCGCAGACCAGGCATCTTGAGCTTATGGTAGGCATAATGTGGAACCGCGTTGAATCGAGCGAACGCGGTTCGTCCGAGCAGTTGGCGCCCACCGTGGGGCCTGCACACGGTGGTTTTAAGTTCTTGAAGGGATTTTTTCTAGGGTTCGAGGAGTTCACTTTTGGCCGGATGAAGAAGAGCCGGCTTGAGGCAATCATACGGGATAACCAGGGCTAGTAATACGGCAGAAGGGAGCAAGATCCGTGTAAACCGCCTGGTTGCATGTTTCCCCGAGGTAAAACAAGATTTTTCAGCTACCGCTAAGCAGAAGCAGTAACACCGAGCTGTATTGGAGTTGGATTCGGTCCCACGCCCGTATTGAGTATTCAAGCTGGACGATGCATACCGGATTGATAAAAAAGGGACGGGCGTTTTGTCGCGAGCGATCGGTCTAAACCAATTGATTTGACAGCGGTCAGGAAGCTTCGATCTGGATAATACTAGCAATTATATCAGCGATGACCAAGTGTCTGGGTATAGACAGCGACAGCTAAAAGTAATGAGCGGCGGCAACGAATCTGCTATTATTGCTATCGCCTACGACAAAAAAATAAACTACAGCAGCAGACGCCCAAGGCACCCAGCCAAAAACATGTTCGAGGCATGTGCCCTCTAGCCCCGTTTGATGGTGCACGCACATGCAGTGGCAATCTGCAGAAGTCAAAGGCCGAAAGAAAAGGAGAATAAGGAAAGGACTATTACTAGTACGGGAGGTCTAGTACTAGTACTATTCATCAAATGAATTAGCACAGGGCCCAAAGTCTCACAAGGATGTGATATCAAAGGATCGTCAACCACGTACCTCCAGATAAATGTCAGAACTAATGAGGACATGCGACAGCCTTTGCGAAAAAAAAGATAAAAAAGGGAGGAGTAGCTAAAACCTGAAGCCGTCCTCTGCTCCAAGTCGCCGAAGTCACGGGCTGGCCGCGTTTCCGCTGACCTCACCACGGCGTTTCACCGCTACGCCTGTCGGCTTGCCTGCCTCTTCTACCGCGCTTCACTTCCAAATTTATATATGGATCATCTGCCATACGAACAAATCAGGTGCTATTTTTCTGAACTTTTACTGATATAATTAAGTATCATCCAAAGCTTTTTTCACGATATGCTATGCTATACACAGGTCAACGGACTCATGGCCAAGGTATGATCCGGTCCTCGTGCACCGGTGTCGGAGGCAACGTATACATCTGCACCGGCCGTGCCGGGCGTTTAAAGACCTGGAGAATAACCCAGAGGGTTTCTACTTGAACCACCGAGACCATATTGAGTCGCCGACCAGCCTAAACTGCCTCTGTCGTGATGAACAGATCATCCGTTGTCTGAACAAAAAACATCAGGTGATATCCATCTAAATCTAGTTTCTTGGTATATATTGTTTTTATCAAGGGAACAATTACTTTGGACCGGATATTATGATATGCAGGATAATTATTCATCATAAAACATGGTTTATACCATGGGTACGGAGTACGCGCTGGCAACATCCTGCCCGGTGGTTGTCCGTGCCACATTACACGATGAATGGACGCGTACAAGCTGCCGCCCGTACAGCCCGGTCTACATCAATTAGCCGGGACTGCGCCTGTGATTGACTCACGCGTCTGCACCAGCTTACAACTTCACGAACGACTCACACGTCCGCTCTCGCGGCCGGTTCACGCGTGCGCGCTGGTTTACAACGCTGCGGCCGATTCTCCCGTCCGCACCGGCGTATAATGCCGCGGCCGACTTATCTGTCTGAGCCGCCTCTGATGCTGCGGTCGTCTTTGTCGTCTGTCTCTCGCGGCCTGGTCTACATCAACATACCGGGCCGCACTTGTCTGGATGAACTTTTATTGACTATGAGCAAGTCACTACTTGGGAAGCCCGGTTTTCTTCCAACAAATTGGAGGTAAATTATCATATATTATCAGCCGCCGTCTGCACTGGATGGTTCAATGGGTAGGCGCACAAGTCGCCGCCACTACAGTTTGGTTAACTTCAAATCGCCAGTTGGAAGGAACCATTGGCCGAGTTGCTGACACGGCTCATACGTGATCATTTATAACCCGCTGCAGTCACCTCAACCTTCTGTGGATTCACACCGTGCTATCAGCGCCAATGATATACAAGTTATGCTGGTTTATATCACGGTCAAATATCGAGAGTGTCAAGCCAACTCCTCAAGTCACCTTTGAGACTCGGGGGCTACGATGACATGACTCAGCAAATCTTGCCAGTTTCAGCCGGTTTAAGAACCCCAGGACGATGGAGGGAAAGATAACCCAGTCCTGGAGGCTACTGTTGTATTGATGAAAATTTAAAGGCCGTCAGAAAATTTTCCGGTTGAAAATGAAGATTCCGGTTTAAAATCCGGTTCAAGGGAAAGATTTCTCCCACAAAGCTTTGAAGCTCCCAATATCCGGTTCAAAATCCCGGTTCAAGAAGAATTTATGTCTTGCAAAAAGTTAAAAGTTGCCGAAGAGGACTTACTGCCATGATGTGCGGTTCAAACATGGGTATCCCGCCTTATTGTCCTATCATATTATTGATCACTTGGGGGCTTGGTCATATCCGAACCATAGCTACACCTCTAGATCGGCGCAATGCCACACTATCACTTGGGGGCTTGGTCGTGTCCGAACCATAGCAACACCTTTTGATAGGTGTAAAGCCACAGCATCACTTGGGGACTTGTGGTCACGTGTGAACCATAGTCACGCCTCTTGATCGGCCTAGTGCCATAGCATCACTTGGGGGCTTTGGTCGAACCCGAACCATCGCTACACCTCTTGATCGGCGTAATGCCAATGCATGCATCACTTGGGGACTTGTGGTCACGTCTGAACCATAGTCACGCCTCTTGATCGTCCTAAGGCCACAGAATCACTTGGGGGCTTGGTCGAACCCGAACCATTGCCACGCCTTTTGATCGGCATAATGCCATTGTTTCATTTGGGGACCTGGCTGACTTGAACCATAGCTACGCCTATCAGGGGCTTGGTCGTGTCCGACCATGGTAATGCCATTTGATCGGCTCAATAGCCTCTTTTTGTAGATGGTTTTATCATTGCCTTTGCTTGAAATTTTGTTTTGATAAATATTTCTTTTGTTGCGGTTTTAAACCGACAATTCTTAAACCGGTTCGACTATCAAATTATAAATTGACGGAACACGGTCAAATCTTAATCCAGAGGCTATCTGCCCGGTTTGATTTTCTGTTACCATCCTATTATGGAGTAAACCGGTGATTATCAACCCGGCTCAGCTTTCAACTACAAGTTATCAGTACACGATCAAGTTATAATCCGGAGACTATCAGCCCGGTCTGGTTTGACTACGAGTCGCCAGTATTATATGTGGTTAAACCGGTGTTTATCACAACCTGGTACGGTTTTATCATAAACCGACACAATATGGAAGGAGTTATCAGTACTCAAAATCTGGGTTATTACCCCTATTACAAAAAGTTGGTAAACCAACGATGTGATTCAACGCCACAGGTATGATCTATTTCATATTTGATTATTCTTAAGTACAACCTTGGTTATAAACCCGGGTTATATGTTGGGCATTATGACCCGTCCGGCGGTAAACCGCCAGGGCACTTTAAACTTGTTGTATGCAGAAACAGGTTGAATAAAGCATGATTACAAATCACCGGTGTTTATTGAACCGGCCTGACTTTGGACTATAAGTCGCCAGTATATATTTGGATTGCGCCATTGGAATTATGCGCTTATAAATCATTGGGTATATTATTCAAATAGCCAACATGGCTGGATTTTTATTATGGTTATCAATAACCAGTAGTATGATTGAAGTTTTCAAAGTCGCTTTAGCGCAATGTCTATTATTTTATCAAAGGATATGATTTATTCTACAATGGAAAGAATAGTCCCGAGTTGTTGCAGGCTTACAACCCGGCACTTGGGGGCTACATTATTCAAATCAAGATTACATGCAAGTCTCATGTCGCTGCAAGCATGCATCATGACACTTGGGGGATAATGCAAAGTCATTTTTTACTAGTCTTATTGAAGACCCGACTCGTCATATTTTAATGAGCCGGCCCTTGGGGGCTACACATCACTGCTAAAATCTACATAATTATATTTACAAAGTTCCTGCTCATTATTGCATAATGACCCGGCCCTTGGGGGTTACATAATTGAAGTTTTTATAAGCAATTACAAGTCCCAGGTTGCTGCAAGCATGACAACCCGGCACTTGGGGGCTACATATATGGAGTATTCAGTTTATATGATGAACAAACCGGATTTCTTCAAGGTTGAAACACTTATTGGAGCAAGTCTTAAGTTATCACTATGTTCTCCTCTTAAGACTTGGGGGCTACAGGTATTATGCATATAAAGGAGGAACATCTTCATTTTATCAGTTTTGAGCAAATCAGGAAGATCAATTACATGACCCGGTGTCGACAACAATTATGACCCGGTGCCATCAATATTTATAAACTGACCAGTTTGGTAATATTAAACCGGCAAGTTTTACATCTTCAAACCGGCTGAATATCAGATAAGTATTTCAAGACCCATATTTCTTAAACCGGCGCTTTGGAAGCCGACTCAAGTGGATTATTCTTCACAATGTTTCTCTGTGAAAAACCAATGTCAACAAATTGAGTATGAAGCTGGTTTGTTAACCTGGATTTTCTAGAAGGAGGAAATGACAAGGACTTAAGGATCATCAGGTACCGGTTTACAAGAATTCTTAACCCAGAGCATAACCTGTCAAATTTGTTCTTGTTTTTATTTTGCAGCATAAGTTTACCATGGATAAATCCAAGCTAAACTTGGGGGCTAATGTCGGGGATATACCCCGCGGCGTAAACCGGCTGGAAGTATAACCCGGCCAGACTAGGCGTTTCATTGGTAAACTGCCAGAGGATTGGCGATTTACGTGTCTGGCTGTTCACTGGTATGACGATTCATGAGCCTGAAGACTCATTGGTGACCCGGCTGGACTTGGCGGTTTACTTGAGACCCAGTTTACACTTGGCGATTCACTGGCGACCTGCCCTGACCTGGCAGTTTACAAGCAACCCGCCGGAACGTTATGACACACTTGTGACCCAGCGGATGTGTCAGATGAATGACAAGGCCCAAGGCCCAGAAGGCCGGTTTATGTCAATGGTGGGCCGGTTTAAGAGGAAAGGCATGAGGAACATTTATCTTACAAGGAGTTAAGACCTGGACTTGTATCCGGTTTGTATTAGAGATATACTAGTCCTAATCCAAATAGGACTCTACATGTAACCCGCCCCTCCAACATATATAAGGAGGGGTAGGGCTCCCCAAAAGGGACAAGTTTCACAAGTTCCGCCAGTTGGATAAGTTAGGTTTAGACAATAGCTCTCGAGATAGAGCACTCTTATAACCGTGATCATGATCATCAATATCAATGAAGCAGGATGTAGGCTTTTACCTCCACCATGAGGGGCCGAACCTGGGCAAAACATCGTGTCCCTCGTCCCGCTCAACCCCTCTCAAGCTACCACATAGATGCGTTGGCCTCGCGACTAAGTCCTGACACTAAGGATATCTGCCGTGAGAATTCCATGACAGGGATGATGTCGAAGGTTAAGTTTTTGGCATGGTAATTGCCTGGTGATCCGAAGACTACCTAAAGGGCGATGGAGCCTGTATAGCTGGCCTCCGCACCTGGTATAATACCTCCAAAGGTGGCTTTAGTGGGCCTGATCACCAAATGATCGATGCCCATCTTGCGCACTGTGTCCTGGTAAAGCAGGTTTAGATTGCTGCGTCCGTCCATAAGGACTCATGTGAGGTGGAACCCGTCAATTATTGGGTCGAGGACTAGTGCGGCTGAATTGCCCTGATTGGTGTTAACCGGATGATCTGTGCGGTTGAAGGTGATCGGCCCTAGTTTATATTGTGGGACAATTGGTTCTGCTAAGTCGACATCCCTAAGGGTGCGCATCCGGTCCGGGTTGGGAGTGTGGGTGGCGTTTACCACGTTCACCGTTTGGATTTGCGGGGGAAATTTATTTTTCCCTCCTGTATTGCTTTGAGACCCCTTATCTTTGTTTTCGGCACCTGACCTACTAGCTTGTTTGAAGACCCAGCATTCTCTGTTGGTATGATTGGCTGGTGTTCCTAGGGTGCCATGAATTTGGCATGGACAGTCGAGTATGCGGTCCAGACTGGACGGACCCGAATTGTCATTTTTGAATGGCCTTTTCTGCTGACCGGACTTAGAGCCACTAAATCCGGCATTGAATGTCGTATCTTCGGCGTTTCCACCATTTTTGCGACGCTTGTGTTTGTTGCATCGGGGTTTGCCGTTGCTATCTCTGGCCTCTGATGTGCCTGGATTGCTTGCTGTGTTGTTGCTACGGGCCAACCAGCTATCCTCGCCCATGAAAAAGCGGGTCATGAGTGTCGTGAGGGCTGCCATGGATTTTGGCTTCTCTTGGCCGAGATGTCGGGCGAGCCACTCGTCACGGATGTTATGTTTAAAGTCCACTAGGGATTCGGCATCTGGACAGTTGACAATTTGGTTTTTTTTAGTTAGAAACCGAGTCCAGAATTTCCTGGCTGACTCTCCGGGCTGTTGTGTTATGTGACTTAAATCATCAGCATCCAGTGGTCGCACATAACTGCCCTGGAAGTTGTCCAGGAATGCGTCTGCCAGGTTCTCGCAACTTCCGATGGAGTTTGTCGGCAAGCTATTCAGCCAATGCCAAGCCGGCCCTTTGAGTTTTAGTGGGAGATACTTGATGGCGTGTAGATCATCCCCGCGGGCCATGTGAATATGGAGGAAGAAATCCTCTATCCATACCGCGGGGTCTGTAGTACCATCATATGATTCAATGTTTACGGGTTTAAACCCTTCTGGGAATTCGTGATCCATTACTTCATCGGTGAAGCATAGGGGGTGTGCGGCGCCTCTGTGTCGGGCTATATCACGAGCAATTCATATGAGTCTTGTCTGCTGTATTCGGCCCAGCCGGATTTGCTTTTAGTGTATCCGGCGTGACGGTCATCATCACACGTTGGGGCACGCCCCCGTGATCGGTAGATCGATCTTGTATGTCCTGCTTTGTTTTCCAATATGTCTCGCAGGTCCTGCGTGTAGCCCCGGGCCTTGGTGTTTTTGTTTGACTCACGACGGGGTGCAGGCTGGACTTTGGGCTGATATGTTACTTTGTCTCGGCCACGAGGTGGCCGATCAGCCGCATCATATGCTGGTAGTGTAGGCTTTAATGCTTCCTCCTCGAGTTGGGGTAGCAACCTGCGCTTTGGATAACTTTTGGTTGGGCTCTCGGGTTCGTGTTCCTCGGTTACCAGGACCTCGGTCCATCTATCCGCTAGCAGACCTTGATCAGCTTGAAGCTATTGCTGCTTTTTCTTCAGGCTTTTTGTTGTGGGTATAAGCCGGCGCTTGAAGTGCTCCTGCTCGATGGGATCCTCAGGCACGATGAATTCTTCATCGCCGAGGCTCTCTTCGTTTTTGGAGAGGGGCATGTAGTTGTCATCCCCTGATTCTCTGTCTGTCGCCTGTTCCTTAGGGCTCGTATGCCCATCCTCCCGCTCGAAGCCTGGCTGGAGGGGATTATCTTCGTCTTCGGCACTGTCCGCAGCATTATTATCTCTTGTGCCGATATCGCTGCTTTTGCTATGGCGGGGCTTAGAGCGGCGTCGATGACGCCGGTGCTTAGATTGCTTCTGGAGGGGATTATCCTCCATTGCCTTATTTCCATTGCTTTGTTTGGGGGTGTCCACCATGTATATATCATATGATGAGGTGGCTGTCCAGCGCCCTGTGGGCAGTGGTTCCTGTTCTTCTCCTGCATCGTCGTCCATACCATCGATGTCTTCGGAGTCGAAATCAAGCATGTCGGTTAAGTCGTTGACAGTGGCTATTAAGTGGGTGGTGCATGGGGAATGAATTTCGTCGTTCGCTTCCCACTCAAGCCGGACATAGTTCGGCCAAGGGTCTCCTGACAAGGAGAGAGACCTCAATGAATTTAGCACATTACCCAAGGGCGAGTGCTGAAAGATATCCGCGGAGGTAAACTCCATAATCGGTGCCTAGTCATATTTGATAGGCACGGACGCAAGCGGTTCGGAGCCTGTGTCCGGGGACGAATCCAAGGGTCCGGTAACACAAGTCTCATAGGAGGTGAAGTCAGTATTCGGCTCTATCGCCACTGAGTGTGCGGCCTCCGTGGCGGGGTCTATCCACCCGTCCTCGGACGGCACGATCTGCTTCAGATTGAGGGCCAGAGTAGCCACAGGTGTGATCTCCCAAACACCATCCGATGGCAGAGCTAAGTCATGCTCATCGTGACTGTGCGGCGCACCTGACATGGGCTCGAATCCGTCGAAGATCAAGTCTCCGCGGATGTGGGTAGTATAGTCCAAGCTTCCAAACTTGACCTGATGGCCAGGGGCGTAGCTCTCGATCTACTCCAAATGGCCAAGCAAGTTGGCCCATAGTACGAAGCCGCCAAATATGAAGATCTGTCCGAGGAGAAAAACCTTGCCCTGGATCACATTGTTACCGATGATCGAAGGAGCCATCAAGCCTTTATCGTGATGGCACAGTGGAACTCTCAATGAAAGCACCAATGTTGGTGTCAAAACCGACGGATCTCGGGTAGGGGGTCCCGAACTATGCGTCTAAGGCTGATGGTAACAGGAGGCGGGGGACACAATGTTTACCCAGGTTCGGGCCCTCTCGATGGAGGTAATACCCTACTTCCTGCTTGATTGATCTTGATGATATGAGTATTACAAGAGTTGATCTACCATGAGATCGTAGAGGCGAAACCGTAGAAGCTAGCCTATGATTATGATTGTTGTTGCCCTATGGACTAAACCCTCTGGTTTATATAGACTCGGGAGGGGGCTAGGGTTACACAGAGTTGGTTACAAGGGAGGAGATCTACATATCCGAATTTCTAAGCTTGCCTTCCACGGAAAGGAGAGTCCCACCCGGACACGGACCAAGTCTTCAATCTTGTATCTTCATAGTCCAACAGTCCGGCCAAAGTATATAGTCCGGCTGTCCGAGGACCCCCTAATCCAGGACTCCCTCATCCGCAACCACAGATTTGCTATGGATCATGTTGCGCGACTGGGAAACTGTTGTGTTCTGCTCTCCCGCTACACGGAGCAGCGCTCGAATATGCGTCAAACCTCTTCCAGCCTCTGACTAGGATGGCTGGATTGACTTTGCTATGCGGGCTGCAGCAGTAAGATTCTGAATTGGAGTACGGTATACCTGATGTTCGGGGGGAAACAATTGTCGTTGTCGTCGACTGGATTCAGGGACCAGCCATCGGGCGCGATCGTCGAATGAATGCTGAAGGTTCTCCAGTCGTGCGCGCTCAGCCAATGTGGCCAGGCATGCAGTCTTCGAGGCCCGAGCCTCAGAGGTTTCCCCAACGATGGGAGTGTGGAGTGCCTCCGTATTGCAATGATGCAGCTCCTCTCGCTGCTGTGAAGTAAGGGCTTGAGGATGATATTCTTCATTAACATGTGACGGCTCACCGCCGCCGTCGCTGTGGCGGAAACCAGGCGGGTTCCATGGCGTGTCGACCATCAGGACTTTTGTCGCAGGGTCACTGCTGTCACACTCAGACAGGGTCTCGACGGAGTCAGTCGACAGGTCGAACAGCCCATAGAGAGATTCGTCAGGATCGATTGTCGCGACTTGAGGGGTGGCCGACCGGCGAGCCATCGCATGCTTGATCCACCGCTGAAGCCACAATAGACCAGATCGCTTGCAGTGACGAACAACGAGGAATGAAGTCGTTGCGGGAGCCAACCGATACTGAGTCGACAGCTGCCGCAGAAGGACGCCGCGGGCGCACGCCCAAAAGTGCGTCGCCCTGCGGACGGGGAGCGCCTCGGCGTCGAGGGAAGCTTCTTGAAGCCAAGCGGAGTCGTAGGCGCTGAAAACGAGCGTGCCGAGACGGATCTCGTGGCCCTCAGCCAAACCTTCACCGGAAACCATGATTATGGGAATCGGAAGAATCGCAACCTCACCGAAAGTCGCTAAGACACCTGCCCCACGATGGGCACCAACTGTCGTAGTTCTAAGTCTGACAGTAGAAAGGGGGTACGTAGGAGGAGGCAAGATCCTAGCTACGACGAGGTTGTGCATGCAAGATTTACGAGTTCAGGCCCTTCTCGGAGGAAGTAACATCCCTACGTCTCGGTGCCCTGAGGCGGTCGACTGGATTATGCATGAAGTTACAGGGGGCGCGAACCCTTGTGCCCGAGGAGGGGGTGGCTTATATAGAGTGCGCCAGGACCCCAGCCGTCCCACGTTACACAGGGTTCAACGTACATTAAGGTGAGATGTTACTGGTAACGCCAGCAATAAAGACATATAAATGATCATTAACACTACGGAGTGAACGCCTGACCGTTGCCATCCTGAGTGACTTTAAATCTTCTGTACTCCAAGTAGTTTCTTGTTCGGTCGAGTTATGATATACTGGTCGAATAGAATTGGGTTATCCGAGTGGAATTGTTGGTCGAGTGGGTTTCACTCTAAGGTGATTCCAGTCGGTGAAAACTGTTGTGTCTTGAATGTCGTTGATCTTGGGTTACTGACCTTGGGGAGGGCGTCTAGGTCAGGCCTATTACCCTACCTGATACGTCTCAAACGTATCTATAATTTTTGATTGTTCCATGCTATTATATTATCTGTTTTGTATGTTTAATGGGATTTATTATACACTTTTATATTATTTTAGGGACTAACCTACTAACCCAAGGCCCAGTGCAAATTGATATTTTCTTGCCTATTTCAGTGTTTCGCAGAAAAGGAATATTAAACAGAATCCATATGGAATGAAACCTTTGGGAGAGTTATTTATGGAACAAACGTGATCCAGGGGACTTGGAGTAGACGTCAAGAAAGAAACGAGGTGGCCACAAGGCAGGGAGGCGTGCCTGCCGCCCTGGGCGCGCCCCCCACCCTCGTGGGCTCCTCGCAGCTCCACCGACCTACTTCTTCCTCCTATATATATCCATATACCCTGAAAACATCTAGGAGCACCATGAAACCCTATTTCCACCACCGCAACCTTCTGTACCCAAGAGATCCCATCTTGGGGCCTTTTCCGGAGCTCTGCCGGAGGGGGAATCGATCACGGAGGGCTTCTACATCAACACCATAGCCTCTCCGATGATTTGTGAGTAGCTTACCACAGACCTTCGGGTCCATAGTTATGAGCTAGATGGCTTCTTCTCTCTCTTTGGATCTCAATACAAAGTTCTCCTCGATCTTCTTGGAGATCTATTTGATGTAACTCTTCTTGCGGTGTGTTTGTCGAGATCTGATGAATTGTGGGTTTATGATCAAGTTTATCTATGAACAATATTTGATTCTTCTCTAAAATCTTTTATGTATGATTTGTTATCTTTGCAAGTCTCTTCGAATTATCAGTTTGGTTTGGCCTACTAGATTGATCTTCCTTGCAATAGGAGAAGTGCTTGGCTTTGGGTTCAATCTTGCGGTGTCCTTTCCCAGTGACAGCAGGGGCAGCAAGGCACGTATTGTATTGTTGCCATCGAGGATAAAAAGATGGGGTTTATATCATATTGCTTGAGTTTATCCCTCTACATCATGTCATCTTGCCTAATGCATTACTCTGTTCTTATGAACTTAATACTCTAGATGCAGAATCATTTCGGTCTACTTGTCGCGGACATGATGCCTATATACATGATCATCCCTAGATATTCTCATAATTATGCACTTTTCTATCAATTGCTCGACAGTAATTTGTTCACCCACCGTAATACTTATGCTGTCTTGAGAGAAGCCACTAGTGAAACCTATGGCCCCCGGGTCTATATTTTATCATATAAGTTTCCCATCTATTTTATTTTGCATTCTTTACTTACAATCTATATCATGAAAATACCAAAAATACTATCTTATTATCTCTATAAGATCTCACTCTCGTAAGTGACCGTGAAGGGATTGACAACCCCTTTATCATGTTGGTTGCGGGGTTCTTATTTGTTTGTGTAGGTACGAGGGACTTGCGTGTATTCTCCTATTGGATTGATACCTTGGTTCTCAAAAATTGAGGGAAATACTTACGCTACTTTGATGCATCACCCTTTCCTCTTCAAGGGAAAACCAACGTAGTGCTCAAGAGGTAGCAAGAAGGATTTCTGGCGCCATTGCCGGGGGGATCTACGCACAAGTCATCACATACCAAGTACCTATCACAAACTCTTATCCCTCACATTACATTATTTGCCATTTGCCTCTCGTTTTCCTCTCCCCCACTTCACCCTTGTCGTTATATTTTCCCTCTTTTGCCTTTCGCCTCTTTTTCTTTCGCTTCTTATGTGCTTGTATGTTGGATTGCTTGACGCGATGGCTTTACCAAAAAGTGATCCTCATCTTAGAAGGTTGGAAGAAATTAAAAACAATGTTAGAAGTTTTATGTCCTTGAAGTTTGAGCATAATAATTTCTTCAGAAACGAGCTTAAAGAACAAAAAAGTTTTATGGGGTACATGAATAAAGAGCTCGATGATATGTCTAAAGAATTTTATGGCCTGAAATCTCAGTTCACTCATCTTGAAAACTTAATAGCCCAAATTTCAGATAAGCAGGCCACCTTAGTTAATAAGATGGCCGCCAAACCGGAAGAATTTGATGATAATAAGGATGAAGATCTAAAAGTGACTGATGTGTCTCCCATCAAATCTTTGTTTTGCAATATGAATATTGATAATGATGGGACTGGAGATGAGTCAACTTTAGTTAAAAGGCATCCCAATGATTCGGAGTTTTTAAATCTTGATGCAAAAATTGGTAAAAGTGGGATTGAAGAGGTCAAAACTTTACATAGCAATGAACCCACTATTTTGGATTTTAAGGGATTTAATTATGACAATTTCTCTTTGATAGATTGTATTTCCTTGTTGCAATCCGTGCTAAATTCTCCGCATGCTTATAGTCAAAATAAAGCTTTTACCAAACATATCGTTGATGCTTTAATGCAATCTTATGAAGAAAACTTGAATTAGAAGTTTCTATCCCTAGAAAAGTTCATGATGAGTGGGAACCTACTATTAAAATTAAAATGAAAGATCATGAATGCTATGCTTTATGTGATTTGGGTGCTAGTGTTTCCACGATTCCAAAAACATTGTGTGATGTGTTAGGTTTCCGTGAATTTGATGATTGTTCTTTAAACTTGCATCTTGCGGATTCCACTATTAAGAAACCTATGGGAAGGATTACTGATGTTCTTATTGTTGCAAATAGGAATTATGTGCCCGTAGATTTCATTGTTCTTGATATTGATTGGAATCCTACATGTCCTATTATTCTTGGTAGACCTTTTCTTAGAACGATGGGTGCAATTATTGATATGAAAGAAGGGAATATTAGATTCCAATTTTCGTTAAGGAAAGGCATGGAACCCTTTCCTAGAAAGAAAATTAAATTACCATATGAATCTATTATGAGAGCCACCTATGAATTGCATACCAAAGATAACAATACCTAGATCTATTCTTGCTTTTATGCCTAGCTAGGGGCGTTAAACGATAGCGCTTGTTGGGAGGCAACCCAATTTTATTTTTGTTTCTTGATTTTTGGTTCTGTTTAGTACTAAATAATTCATCTAGCCTCTGCTTAGATGTTGTTTTATGCTTTTAATTAGTGTTTGTGCCAAGTAGAACCATTGGGAAGACTTGGGCGAAGTTTTAGTGATCTTGCTGTAAAAACCAGAAACTTTGGCGCTGATGAGATTTGCTTCCATTTTTTACTGGAGAGTGAGATTAGGTTGATTCTTTTTGAATATGATCAATAGACAAATTCCTCACGTCAACCAATTTATTTAAGAATTTTTAGGGTTACAGAAGTATTCAAAACCTACAGATTACTACAGACTTTTCTGTTTTTGACAGATTCTGTTTTTCGTGTGTTCTTTGCTTATTTTGATGAATCTATGGCTAGTATCGGAGTGTATGAACCATAGAGAAGTTGGAATATAGTAGATTTAACACCAATGTAAATAAAGAATGAGTTCATTGCAGTAACTTAAGTGGTGGTTTGTTTTCTTATACTAACGGAGCTCATGTGATTTTCTGTTGAGTTTTGTGTTGTGAAGTTTTCATGTTTTGGGTAAAGATTTGATGGATTTTGGAATAAGGAGTGGCAAGAGCCTAAGCTTGGGGATGACCATGGAACCCCAAGGTGAATTCAAGGACAACCAAAAGCCTAAGCTTGGGGATGACCATGGCACCCCAAGGTAAATTCAAGGACAACCAAAAGCCTAAGCTTGGGGATGCCCCGGAAGGCATCCCCTCTTTCGTCTTCTTCCATCGGTAACTTTACTTGAGGCAATATTTTTATTCACCACATGATATGTGTTTTGCTTGGAGCGTCTTGTATGATTTGAGTCTTTGCTTTTTAGTTTACCACGATCATCCTTTCTGAACACACCTTTTGGGAAAGACACACATGAATTGGAATTTATTAGAGTACTCTTTGTGCTTCACTTATATCTTTTGAGCTAGATAATTTTGCTCTAGTGCTTCACTTATATCTTTTAGAGCACGGTGGTGGTTTTATTTTATAGAAATTATTGATTTCTCATGCTTAACTTATATTATTTTGAGAGTCCTTTAGAACAGCATGGTAATTTGCTTTGGTTATAAAATTGGTCCTAATATAATAGGCATCCAGGATGGGTATAATAAAAACTAACATAAAAAGTGCGTTGAATACTATGAGAAGTTGGATGCTTGATAATTGTTTTGAGATATGAAGATGGTGATATTAAAGTTGTGCTAGTTGATTAGTTGTGAATTTAAGAAATACTTATGTTGAAGATTGCAAGTCCTGTAGCATGCACGTATGGTAACCATTGTGTAACAAATTTGAAACATGAGGTGTTATTTGATTGTCTTCCCTATGAGTGGCAGTCGGGGACGAGTGATGGTCTTTTCCTACCAATCTATCCCCCTAGGAGCATGTGCATAATGCTTGGTTTTTGATGACTTGTAGATTTTTGCAATAAGTATGTGAGTTCTTTATGACTAATGTTGAGTCCATGGATTATACCCACTCTCACCTTTCCATCATTGCTAGCCTCTTCGGTACCGTGCATTGCCCTTTCTCACCTTGAGAGTTGGCGCAAACTTCGCTGGTGCATCCAAACCCTGTGATATGATACGCTCTATCACACATAAACCTCCTTATATATTCCTCAAAATAGCCACCATACCTACCTATTATGGCATTTCCATAGCCATTCCGAGATATATTGCCATGCAACTTTCCATCGTTTCATTTATGACACGCTTCATCATTGTCACATTGCTTTGCATGATCATGTAGTTGACATCATATTTGTGGCAAAGCCACAATGCATAATTTATCATACATGTCACTCTTGATTCATTGCCCTTCCCGGTACAGTGCCGGATGCATTCATATAGAGTCATATTTTGTTCTAGTATCAAGTTGTAATCATTGAGTTGTAAATAAATAGAAGTGTGATGATCATCATTAATAGAGCATTGTCCCAAATAAAAAAGGCCAAATTAAAAAAGAAAGGCCCCAAAAAAGGGACAATGCTACTATCCTCTTTTTCCATACTTGTGCTTCAAAGTAGCACCATGATCTTTATGATAGAGAGTCTCTTGTTTTGTCACTTTCACATACTAGTGGGAATTTTTCACTATAGAACTTGGCTTGTATATTCCAACAATGGACTTCCTCAAATATCCTAGGTCTTCGTGAGCAAGCAAGTTGGATGCACACCCACTTAGTTTCTTTTGTTGAGCTTTCATACATTTATAGATCTAGTGCATACGTTGCATGGCAATCCCTACTCCTTGCATTGACATCAATTGATGGGCATCTCCCTAGCCCATTGATTAGCCTCGTCAATGTGAGACTTTCTCCTTTTTGTCTTATCCACATAACCCCCATCATATTATTCTATTCCACCCATAGTGTTATATCCATGGCTCACGCTCATGTATTGCGTGAAAGTTGAAAAAAGTTTGAGATTACTAAAGTATGAAACAATTGCTTGGCTTGTCATCAGGGTTGTGCATGATGAGAGCATTCTTGTGTGAGGAAAATGGAGCATGACCAAACTATATGATTTTGTAGGGATGAACTTTCTTTTGCCATGTTATTTTGAGAAGACATGATTGCTTAGTTGGTACGCTTGAAGTATTATTATTTTTATGTCAATATTAAACTTTTGTCTTGAATCTTTCGGATCCGAATATTCATGCCACAATAAAGAAAATTACATTGAGAATTATGCTAGGTAGCATTCCACATCAAAAATTCTGTTTTTATCATTTACCTACTTGAGGACGAGCAGGAATTAAGCTTGGGGATGCTTGATACGTCTCCAACGTATCTATAATTTTTTATTGTTCCATGATATCTGTTTTGGATGTTTAATGGGCTTTATTATACATGTTTATATTATTTTTGGGACTAACCTACTAACCCAAGGCCCAGTGCAAATTGCTGTTTTTTGCCTATTTTAGTGTTTCACAGAAAAGGAATATCAAACAGAATCCAAACGGAATGAAACCTTTGGGAGATTTATTTTTGGAACAAACGTGATCTAGGGACTTGGAGGAGACATCAAGAAAGAAACGAGGTGGCCACAAGGCAGGGAGGCACGCCTGCCCATCAACAAAGAAACGAGGTGGCCACAAGGCAGGGAGGCGCGCCTGCCCCTCTGGGCACGCCCCCACCCTCATGGGCCCCTCGCAGCTCCACCGACCTACTTCTTCCTCCTATATATATCCATATACCCTAAAAACATCCAGGAGCACCGCGAAACCCTATTTCCACCGCTGCAACCTTCTGTACCCAAGAGATCCCATCTTGGGGCCTTTTCCAGAGCTCCGCCGGAGGGGGGATCAATAACGGAGGGCTTCTACATCAACACCATAGCCTCTCCGATGATGTGTGAGTAGTTTACCACAGACCTTCGGGTCCATAGTTATTAGCTAGATGGCTTCTTCTCTCTCTTTGGATGTCAATACAAAGTTCTCCTCGATCTTCTTGGGGATATATTTGATGTAACTCTTTTTGCGGTGCATTTGTCGAGAGCCGATGAATCGTGGGTTTATGATCAAGTTTATCTATGAACAATATTTGATTCTTCTCTGAAATCTTTTATGTATGATTTGTTATCTTTGCAAGTCTCTTCAAATTATCAGTTTGGTTTGGCCTACTAGATTGATCTTTCTTGCAATGAGAGAAGTGCTTAGCTTTGGGTTCAATCTTGCGGTGTACTTTCCCAGTGACAGTAGGGGCAGCAAGGCACGTATTGTATTGTTGCCATCGAGGATAAAAAGATGGGGTTTATATCATATTGCTTGAGTTTATCCCTCTACATCATGTCATCTTGCCTAATGCATTACTCTGTTCTTATGAACTTAATACTCTAGATGCATGCTAGATAGCGGTCGACGTGTGGAGTAATAGTAATAGATGCAGAATCGTTTCGGTCTACTTGTCACGGACGTGATGCCTATATACATGATCATGCCTAGATATTCTCATAATTATGCACTTTTCTAACAATTGCTCGACAGTAATTTTTTCACCCACCGTAATACTTATGCTATCTTGAGAGAAGCCACTAGTCAAACCTATGGCACCCGGGTCTATCTTTTATCATATAAGTTTCCCATCTATTTTATTTTGCAATTTTACTTACAATCTATATCATAAAATACCAAAAATATTTATCTTATTATCTCTATCAGATCTCACTCTCGCAAGTGACCGTGAAGGGATTGACAACCCCTTTATCGCGCTGGTTGCGAGGTTCTTATTTGTTTGTGTAGGTACGAGGGACTTGCGTGTAGTCCCCTACTGGATTGATACCTTGGTTCTCAAAAACTGAGGGAAATACTTACGCTACTTTGTTGCATCACCCTTTCCTCTTCAAGGGAAAACCAACGCAGTGCTCAAGAGGTAGCACTACCCTAGGTACATGTCCTCGTCAGGGGGCGCACCAGCCCCTTGTGGGCTGGTTAGCCTCCCTCCTATGACCCATAAGGCCCATATCTTTCCCAGAGGGGGTTTCGGTGACCCGCGGTACTCCAAAACTTATCTGAAACGACCTGAACCATTTCGGTGTCCAAATGTAGCCTTCCAATATATGAACCTTTATGTCTCGACCATTTCGAGACTCCTCGTCATGTCCGTGATCTCATCCGGGACTCCAAACAACCTTCGGTTCATCAAATCACATAACTCGTAATACATATCGTCATCGAATGTTAAGCGTGCGGACCCTACGGGTTCGATAACTATGTGGACATGACCGAGATACATCTCCGGTCAATAACCAGTAGCGGAACCTGGATGTTCATATTGGTTCCTACATATTCTACGAAGATCTTTATCGTTCAAACCGCACAACAACATACGTTGTTACCTTTGTCATCGGTATGATACTTGCCTGAGATTCGATCATCGGTATCATCATACCTAGTTGAATCTCATTACCGGCAAGTCTCTTTACTCGTTTCGTAATGCATCATCCCACAACTAACTCATTAGTCACATTGCTTGCAAGGCTTATAGTGATGTGCATTACCGAGAGGGCCCAGAGATACCTCTCCGACAATCGGAGTGACAAATCCTAATCTCGATCTATGCCAACTCAACAAACACCATCGGATACACCTGTAGAGCATCTTTATAATCACCCAGTTATGTTGTGACATTTGATAGCACATAAGGTGTTCCTCTGGTATTCGGGAGTTGCATAATCTCATAGTCATAGGAACATGTATAAGTTGTGAAGAAAACAGTAGCAATAAACTAAACGATCATAGTGCTAAGCTAACGGATTGGTCTAGTCCATCACATCATTCTCTAATGATGTGATCCCGTTCATCAAATGACAACACATTTCCATGGCTAGGAAACTTAACCATCTTTGATTAACGAGCTAGTCAAGAAGAGGCATACTAGGGACACTCTGTTTGTCTATGTATTCACACATGTACTAAGTTTCCGGTTAATACAATTCTAGCATGAATAATAAACATTTATCATGATATAAGGAAATATAAATAACAACTTTATTATTGCCTCTAGGGCATATTTCCTTCAGTCTCCCACTTGCACTAGAGTCAATAATCTAGTTCACATCGTCATGTGATTTCACACCAATAGTTCACATCTTTATGTGATTAGTTCACATCTTCATGTCACTAACACCCAAAGGGTTTACTAGAGTCAATAATCTAGTTCACATCGCTATGTGATTAACACCCAAAGAGTGATCATGTTTTGCTTGTGAGAGAAGTTTAGTCTACAGGTCTGCAACATTCAGATCCGTATGTATCTTGCAAATTTCTATGTCTACAATACTCTGCACATAGCTACTCTAGCTAATTGCTCCCACTTTCAATATGTATCTAGATCGAGACTTAGATGCATCTACATCGGTTTCAAAAGCTTGCATCAACGTAACTCTTTACGACGAACTCTTTTATCACCTCCATAACCGAGAAATATGTCCTTAGCCTTCTAAGGATAATTTTGACCGTTGTCTAGTGATCTACTCCTAGATCACTATTTTACTCTCTTGCCAATATCATGCTAAGGTGTACAATTGGTCTAGTACACAGCATAGCATACTTTATAAAACCTACGACTGAGGCATAGGGAATGACTTTTCATTCTCTTTCTATTTTCTACTGTGGTTAGGTTTTGAGTCTTTACTCAACTTCACACCTTGCAACATAGGCAAGAACTCCTTCTTTGACTGTTCCATTTTGAACTACTTCAAAAATTTGTCAATGTATATACTTATTGAAAAAAGTTATCAAGCGTCTTGATCTATCTCTATAGATCTTGATGCCCAATGTGTAAGCAGCTTCATCGAGGTCTTTCATTGAAAAATTCTTATTCAAGTATCCTTTTATGCTATCCAGAAATTTCGTATCATTTCTGATCAACAATATGCCATCCACATATAATATCAGAAATGCTACAGAGCTCCCACTCACTTTCTTGTAAATACAGGCTTCTCCAAAGTCTGTATAAAATCATATGCTTAGATCACACGATCAAAGCATATATTCCAACTCCGAGATTCTTGCACCAGTCCATAAATGGATCGCTCGAGCTTGCACACTTTGTTAGCACCTTTTGGATCGACAAAACCTTCCAGTTGCATCATATACAACTCTTCTTTAAGATATCCATTAAGGAATGCAGTTTTGACGTCCATTTGCCAAATTTCATAATCATAAAATGCGGCAATTGATAACATGATTCGGACGGACTTAAGCATCACTACGGGTGAGAAGGTCTCATCATAGTCAACTCCTTGAACTTATCGAAAACCTTTCGCAACAAGTCAAGCTTTGTAGACAGTAACATTACCGTCAGCGTCAGTCTTCTTCTTGAAGATCCATTTATTCTCTATGGCTTGCTGATCATCGGGCAAGTCAACCAAAGTCCACACTTTGTTCTCATACATGGATCCCATCTCAGATTTCATGGCCTCAAGCCATTTGGCGGAATCTGGGCTCATCATCGCTTCCTCATAGTTCGTAGGTTTGTCATGGTCAAGTAACATGACCTCCAGAACAGGATTACTGTACCACTCTAGTGTGGAATGTAGTCTGGTTGACCTACGAGGTTTGGTATTAACTTGATCTGAAGTTTCATGATCAACATCATTAGCTTCCTCACTAATTGGTGTAGGAATCACTGGAACTGATTTCTGTGATAAACTACTTTCCAATAAGGGAGAAGGTACAATTACCTCATCAAGTTCTACTTTCCTCCCACTCACTTCTTTCGAGAGAAACTCCTTCTCTAGAAAGGATCCACTCATAGAAACAAAGATCTTGCCTTCGGATCTACGATAGAAGGTGTACCTGTTGTGGTTCTAAGTCTGACAGTAAATTAGGGGGGTAAGAATGTAGAGGCAAGATCCTAGCTACAGTGAGATTGTGCATGCAAGATGTACGAGTTCAGGCCCTTTGCGGTGGAAGTAACAGCCCTATGTCTCGGTGCCCGGAGGCTCGGTCGATTGGATTATGTGTGAAGTTACAGGGGGTGCGAACCCTTGTGCCAGAGGAGGGGGTGGATTATATAGAGTGCGCCAGGACCCCAGCCATCCCACGTTACACAGGGATCAATGTACATAAAGGTGAGGCGTTACTGGTAACGCCAGTAATTAAGTCATTATAACTGATCATAAATGCTATGGAGTGAATGCCTGACCGTTGCTTATTCGGGGTGACCTTAGACCTTCTACACTTTGAGTGGTTCTTGTACGGTCGAGTGATGATATACCAGTCGAATGGAATGGGATATCCGAGTGGAGACGTTAGTCGAGTGTTCATGTATTGAGGTGATTCCAGCCGGTAGAATCTGTTGACCTTTGATTATCTTTGACTGTAGGGAAATGTCCTTGGGAGGGGTTCTTAGATCAGGTCTATTGCCCTACCCTAGGTACATAGCACCGTCATTATCCCCCGAATGGTTCTGGGTTCGAGTGGAAAATGGAGTTGATAATGGTTCCGACCTAACCTTTATGCAGCGGAAGCATGTGACTAGATTGGTGAGCCATGCAACAACTCCGAATTTGTTTTTAGTCGCCTTGAGCCATTCAGAAGTTGTCGAGTGAAGTTTATGCTGATGAGTTTCGACTGCTAGTGTTGCATAAAATCTTCCGTATGATTGACTGCACTGTCGTTTCCGGATCTGGCGGGATTCAAAATTTGGGGAAGTGTGCGGGACGGAGTGGGCCATGGTAATCGGAGAAGATTAGGCAGGGGCACCTCGATCCCCGTGCCACCTTTTTCGCAATGTACTACGCGCGTGCCTGTTGTGGGATTTGACAGGATCGCCTGGGTCCACCGGTCAGCCACTCGGGGAATGGGGCCATATAAGGCGCCGGGGACGATGCCTTCGCACTGTGCGCCCCATTCTCCTCCTCCTTCCTTCGCTCCCTGTAGCTTCCGCCTCCACTCTCGGCACCGCCGCCCAGCTCGAGACCGTTCCACCGCAACGGGGAAGGACAAGACCGCCGCTCTGGAGTGCACATAGAAAGCGAGGGCGAAGGCGAAGGGGAAGAAGACGAGCCGGGGCGGGTCGTTGATACGTCTCCAACGTATCTATAATTTTTTATTGTTCCATGCTATATTATATCCTGTTTTGGACATTATTGGGCTTTATTATACACTTCTATATTATTTTGGGGACTAACCTATTAACCAGAGGCCCAGCCCAGAATTGCTGTTTTTTGCCTATTTTAGGGTTTCGCAGAAAAAGAATATCAAACAGAGTCCAAACGGAATGAAACCTTCGGGAACGTGATTTTCAGAACGAACATGATCCAGAGGACTTGGACCCTACGTCAAGCAATCAACCAGGAAGGCACGAGGTAGGGGGCGCGCCTCCCCCCAGGCGCGCCCTCCACCCTAGTGGGCCCCCTGTTGCTCCACCGATGTACTCCTTCCTCCTATATATACCTACGTACCCCCAAACTACCAGATACGGAGCCAAAACACTAATTCCACCGTCGTAACTTTCTGTATTCATGAGATCCCATCTTGGGGCCTTTTCTGGAGCTCCGCCAGAGGGGGTGGGGGAGTCCTGGATTAGGGGGTCTCCGGACAGCCGGATTATATCCTTTGGCCGGACTGTTGGACTATGAAGATACAAGATTGAAGACTTCGTCTCGTGTCCGGATGGGACTCTACTTGGTGTGGAAGGCAAGCTAGGCAATACGGATATGTATATCTCCTCCTTTGTAACCGACCTTGTGCAAGCCTAGCCCCCTCCGGTGTCTATATAAACCGAAGGGTTTTAGTCCGTAGGGCAACAGACAATCAGACCATAGGCTAGCTTCTAGGGTTTAGCCTCTCCGATCTCGTGGTAGATCAAATCTTGTAATACTCATATCATCAAGAATAAATCAAGCAGGATGTAGGGCTTTACCTCCATCAAGAGGGCCCGAACCTGGGTAAAACATCGTGTCCCCGGCCTCCTGTTACCATCCACCTTAGACGCACAGTTCGGGACCCCCTACCCGAGATCCGCCGGTTTTGACACAGACATTGGTGCTTTCATTGAGAGTTCCTCTGTGTCGTCGCCGTTAGGCTTGATGGCTCCTACGATCATCGATAGCGATGCAGCCCAGGGTGAGACTTTTCTCCCCGGACAGAATTTTGTATTCGGTGGATTTGCACTGCGGGCCAATTCGCTTAGCCATCTGGAGCAGATTGAAAGCTACGCCCCTGGCCATCAGGTTAGGTTTGTAAGCTTAAACTACACGGCTGATATCCGTGGAGACATGATCTTCGACGGGTTCGAGCCCCTGCCGGGTGCGCCGCACTGTCACGATGGGCATGATTTAGCTCTGCCGCCGAACAGTGCCCTGGAGGCCGCACCCGCATCCGCTCGACCTTCAATTCGGAGCCAACTGCGCCGACCGAGGGCGGGTGGCTAGACCCCGCCGCGGAGGCTGCAGCCACAACGGCGATCGAGCCGAACACCAACCTTATCCTTCGCGAGGCCCGTGACTCCACATTGCCGGACTCTCCTACGAACTCTGAACCATCCGCGCCCCTGCCAATCGAATCCGATTGGGCGCCGATCAAGGAGTTCACGGCCGCGGATATCTTTCAGCACTCGCCCTTCGGCGACATACTGAATTCACTAAGGTCTCTCTCTTTGTCAGGAGAGTCCTGGCCGGATTATGACCGGCAGGATTGGGATGCGGACGACGAAGAAATTCGACGCCCACCCACCACCCACATCATAGCCACTGTCGATGATTTTACCGAAATGCTCGACTTCGACTCCGAAGACATCGACAATATGCATGACGAGCAGGAGACGAACTGGAACCAGCGCCTATAGGGCACTGGAAAGCCACCTCATCATATGATATATACATGGTGGACACACCCAAAGAAGGCAATGGCGATGAGACAGCGGAGGATGACCCCTCCAAGAAGCAACCCAAGTGCCGACATCAGCGGCGCCGCTCTAAGTCCCGCCAAAGCAAAAGTGGTGCTACCGGCACAGGAGATAATAACACTCCGGATAGTGCCGAAGATGGCAAAAATCCCCTCCAGCAGGATCTAGGACAGGAGGATGGAGAGGCCAGCCCTCCAGAGAGAGCGGCAGATCAAGAGGCGGAGGATGATAATTACATGCCCCCTCCGAAGACGAGCCAAGCCTCGATGATGACGAATTCTTCATGCCAGAGGATCCCGTCGAACAAGAGCGCTTCAAGCGCCGGCTTATAGCCACGGCAAATAGCCTTCATAAAAAGCAGCAGCAGCTTCAAGCTGATCAAGATCTGCTAGCTGACAGATGGACCGAAGTCCTGGCGGCCGAGCAATATAAACTGGAACACCCCTCCAAGAGTTACCAAAAATGCAGGTTGCTACCCCGACTGGAGGAAGAAGCGTATGACGCGGCTGATCGGGCACCTCGTGGCCGCGATAGAGAGGCATTCCAGCCAAAATCTCAGCCTGCACCCCGACGCCATTCAAATAAAAAGGCATGGGGAAATACGCCAGACCTGCGAGATGTACTGGAGGACAAAGCAAAACATGCAAGATCGATCTACGGATCACGAGGGCGCGCCACTACGCGAGACGATAAACGTCACGCCGGGTACAGTAAAAGTAAATCCGGTCGGGCCAAACACAGCGAGCAAGACTCATTTGAGCTGCGTCGCGATATAGCCCAGCATAGAGGTGCCGCACACCCCTTATGCTTCACAGATGAAGTAATGGATCATCAAATCCCGGAGGGTTTCAAACCCGTAAACATAGAATCATACAACAGCACGACAGATCCTGCGGTATGGATCGAGGATTTCCTCCTGCACATCCACATGGCCTGCGGTGATGACCTACATGCAATCAAATAGCTCCCACTCAAACTTAAAGGACCAGCTCGGCATTGGCTCAACAGCTTGCCAGCAGAGTCCATTGGCTGTTGGCAAGATCTGGAAGCCGCATTCCTCGACAACTTTCAGGGCACTTATGTGCGGCCACCAGATGCCGATGACTTTGAGCCACATAATTCAGCAGCGAGAGGAATCGGCCAGGCAATTCTGGACACGGTTCCTAACAAAGAAAAATCAAATCGTCGACTGTCCGGATGAAGAGGCTCTAACAGCTTTCAAGCACAACATCCGCGATGAGTGGCTAGCCCGGCACCTTTTCAGGAAAGCCAAAATCTATGGCAGCCCTCACGACACTCATGACCCGCTTTTGTGCGGGAGAAGACAGCTGGCTGGCTCGCGGTAATAACACATCAAAGAACCATGGTACTTCGGATACCAAGGACGGCAATAGCAGGTCACGTCGAAACAAACATAAGCGCCGCATTAACAGCGATAATACTGAGGAAACGGCAGTCAGTGCCGGATTCAAAGGCTCTAAAACCAGTCAGCGGAAAAAGCCATTCAAACGAAGCACTCCGGGCCTGTCCAGTTTGGACCGTATACTCGATCGCTCGTGTCAAATACACGGCACCCCAGACAAGCCAGCCAACCACACCAACAGGGATTGTTGGGTATTCAAGCAGGCCGGCAAGTTAATTGCAGAAAACAAAGATAAGGGGCCATATAGCGATGACGAGGAAGAGCCCCGGCAGCCGAACACCGGAGGACAGAAGAGGTTCCCCCCACAAGTGTGGACGGTGAACATGATATATGCAACCCACATCCCCAAGAGGGAGCGGAAGCGTGCGCTCAGGGACATGTATGCGTTGGAGCCAGTCGCCCCAAAGTTCAACCCATGGTCCTCCTATCCGATCACCTTCGATCGCAGGGACCACCCCACTAGTATACGTCTTGGAGGATTTGCCGCACTGGTCCTAGACCCAATCATTGACGGATTTCACCTCACTCGAGTACTTATGGATGACGGCAGCAGCCTGAACCTGCTTTATCAGGACACAGTGCACAAAATGGGTATAGACCCCTCAAGGATCAAACCCACAAAAACGACCTTTAAAGGCGTCATACCAGGTGTAGAGGCCCATTGCACAGGCTCAGTCACACTGGAAGTGGTCTTCGGATCCCCGGATAACTTCCGAAGCGAAGAGTTAATCTTCGATATAATCCCGTTCTGCAGTGGCTATCATGCACTGCTTGGGCGAACCGCATTTGCAAGATTCAATGCGGTACCGCATTATGCATACCTCAAGCTCAAGATGCCAAGACCTCGGGGGGTCATTAGATTTAATGGAAACACAGATCGCTCTCTCCGAACAGAGGAGCACACTGCAGCCCTCGTAGTGGAAGCGCAAAGCAGCCTCTTAAGGCAATCCACTAGTTCGGCATTTAAGGACCCGGACACCTTTAAGCGCGCCCGGTGTAATCGGCAATAGGACCGCCTGGCACATTCCGAGCTCGCATAGCAATGCGGCCCCCACCCCGGTCCCAGACAAACGGCGAAACCCGTGCCACGCGTACATAATTATGCACTAAAAATACCATGGGCACAGGCGGGGAAGGGGGCACGACTACGGCACGCCCCAAGATGCGGCTTAAACCGCACTAGGGGCTTCCCGCTTTGTTATTTTTCTCTCGTTTAGGACATTAATCTCTGGAAACCCTGTTTGGCAGCATGATTGCCGAACACATGATGCAGCAACCAAGGAGGCAGAAAGCTACATCACACCATGGAACTCCCAGGTGGATTACGATAATGAGTGAAATACTTGCTTTAATATTATTCCTCAGCTTGCCCTTGGAGGGGACATAGTCCTACTTTTTGCTTATCGCACTACCTATATCATTCTGCTCTAACGCACGTTTTTTAATAAACAATGCATTGCATTAAGGCTTTTATTGAATTCTTCCTTTTATATATATATATGTTCATTTATGACATCCAGCACCCGTACACTCTGGTACGGCCAATACGCCAGGGGCTTAAGCATAACCCACAATACGGCGTGAGAAGTCCGGACACTTTCAATAGTGCGGCACCCCGAACTTATAGCATTATATGCATCAGATCCGAATCATGTCTTTGGTCAATAGTTGGGTTTGCCCGGCTCCCATGTTTTGGTACCTTACGTTCCGATATATCGGCTAAGGTAGCACTGGGAGAACTACTGTGATTGTGCCCCGGTTCTACTGGGCTAAGCACCTCAGTAGAGAAAGCTAAAACTGACTGTCATGATAAGGCGAGAGACTGGTCGCTGTTCGAGACATTTTCGAGTCCTTAAAGACTTATGCCGCTTAGAGCGAGGAGTCGGCCATGTCCAGCTTAAGGCGTGTATCGCGCCCCAGATTCGGCCTTCCGAATACTAGGGGCTTCACCGAAATTTAAAATTATAGAATTCTATGGCTAAGTGAGAGTGATAACGCATTATAGTTCGATTGCCTTGTTCGTTGTGCTGAGCACCTCCCTCGAAGGACCCAAAAATCGGAACAAGAGTGCTCAGGTTTATCCCGAACACCCCAGCACTCGTGGCATGGGGGCAGAACCGACGACTAGCCATCTCTCAGATTTGATAAACAGCCGAAGAGAAGGTAATATTTTAAATTCAAACAAGCGTTGCATAGTGCACATGAACAAGTTTTCATAGATACAGGATTACACGAGCGAGTTTACTCAAATATTACATATTTCGTACACTCGTCTGCTATGAGACGGGCACCCTTCAGGACACCCTCATAGTACATCTCGGGGTGGCGATGCTCCTTGCCCGCCGGCGGCCCTTCCTTAATCAGCTTCACGGCATCCAGCTTGGCCCATTGCACCTTCACACGGGCGAAAGCCCGGCGTGCACCTTCGATGCAGACGGACCGCTTGATGACTTCCAGCCGTGGGCAGGCATCTACAGGCCGCCTCACCAGGCCGAAGTAGCTGTTGGGAAGGGTGTCGCCAGGCCACATCCGGACTATAAAGCCCTTCATGGCCTGTTCGGCCGCCTTGTGTAGCTCGACCAGCTGCTTTAGCTGGTCGCTCATGGGCACCGGGTGTTCGGCCCCAGTATACTGAGACCAGAACAACTTCTCCATCGATCTTCCCTCCTCGGCCTGGTAAAACTGTGCGGCATCTGACACGCTGCGGGGCAAATCTGCAAACGCTCCTGGAGAGCTCCGGATTCGGGTAAGTAACAAGTAATTTACTTTCACATGCTTCCTCTGCATAAGGAATGCCTTACCCGCCGCTATTTTCTTCATCGCCTCAATCTCCTGGAGGGCTCTTTGGGCTTCAGCCTTGGCATTTTTTGCGCTTTCGAGGGCTGTGGAAAGCTCGGACTCTCGCGTCTTCGAGTCACGCTCCAACGCCTCATGCTTCGACACGAGAGCTTGGAGCTCTTGCTGCACCTCGCCCACCCGTGCCTCCTGCCTTTCCCACTCGGTGCACTCCTTGGCCGCTCTGTCTTTGACCTCGGATAGCGCTTGCTTCAGGGTCGCCACCTCGGTCGTGGCCCTTGGCAAATTTACGATGATCCTGTCATTTTGCAATCGCGTCTTCTTTTATATATACATATCTATAGACAGGGTATTACTTACCCTTGTTCTCCTCGAGCTGCCTCTTGGCAAGGCCGAGCTCTTTCTTGGACCCCTCGAGGTCCTGCTTCAGTGCGGCGACCTCCGCAGTCAGTGCGGGAGATGCCAGCAGCGAAGCCTGCATACGCATATTAACATACTTATATTAGACTCCTGCGATATTGTTTGATCCTCTGTTCGGCTTTTCTTTGTGAACACCGAACAGAGCATCAGGGGCTACTGTCTATGCGGTAACATTTTTCCCCATATTTCAAAAACTTACCTCAAAGCCTGTTAGAAGGCTGGCACAGGCTTCAGTCAGTCCGCTCTTGGCGGACTGAACCTTCTGGACCACCGCACTCATAATAGTGCGGTGCTCCTCGTCAATGGAAGCGCTGCGAAGCGCTCCCAGCAGATTGTCCGGTGCCTCTGGATGGACAGAGGTCACCGGCACAGGCGTCTTGACCCTCTTGGAAGGAGGCCACCTGCCCGAGTCCGGAACCACTGGAGGTTCCGGCGCGGTGTTTGGCTGAGGGCCGAACTCGGAGCCCTCGGGGGCCTTGTTCCCTCTGCTCCCGGGGTCTGGAAGGTCACCTAGAGGCGCCTCCGGGACTGTCTCCCCTCGACCCGGTGCCTCTTGAGACAACACCTCGACGTTGTCCGTAGGGCAAGGGGAGGTGGCGGTCGGAAGTGGATCGCTATCCATATCCAACGAGCCCAGGGAGCCGTCCGACGAGGATACGTCGATACGGGCTCGGGACGGTCTGCATAATCATGATTCGGCGTTAGGAGAAGCAATGCGACAAAGGAATGCTATTATTTACTCTGGTATCCAAATACTTACGACTTTGCTAGGGGCTTGGCCCTGGTCAGCCACTCGTCTTCGCCTTCGGCAGCGGTGGTGGAACTATCTGGAAGGAGAGTCCTTCCCTTCTTGGACCCTTCGCCCCCCCCCCAGCTGGGGCGGCCTTCCTTTTCTTGTCTCCCCCGACTGGAGGGGGAGCATCTTCATCTTCCTCCTTGTCTTCATGGGAGGAGTGCGCCGAGGAGTCCTCGGACGATGAGTCCGATATCACCTGGCGCAGGGAACTCTTTCGGGTTCCCTAGGCCTTCTTGGTCTTCTCCGACACCTTGTAAGGAGCCGGAGTCAGCATCTCCGTGAGGAGAGCGTCTGCTAGGCCTTCGGGCAAAGGAGCCGGACAGTCGATCTGTCCGGCCGTCTCCTGCCAGTCCTGTCAAAGGTACGGGAGCTTAGATCCCGCATAGAGTCAAACTATGAACAACTACTATCCTGTAAGGGGTAGAACAGCGTACCGCGCTGGCTTGGCGCTTCCTGCAGAATCCGTGATCGTCGGTAGTGGGAGGGGAACCTCGGCGCCCTTGAATAACACCTTCCAGGCATCCTCGTGTGTTGTGTTGAAGAGCCTGTTCAGAGTTTAGTGCTGGGACGGGTCGAACTCCCACAAGTTGAAAGCCCGTTGTTGACACGGGAGGATCCGGCGGATGAGCATGACCTGGACTACGTTGACGAGTTTGAGCTTCTTTCTCACCATGTTTTGGATACATGTTTGGAGTTTGATCAGCTCTCCCAAACTACCCCAGGACAGGCCCTTCTCTTTCCAGGAGGTGAGCCGCGTGGGGATGCCAGATCGGAACTCGGGGGTCGCGGCCCATGCAGGGTCACGCGGCTCAGTGATGTAGAACCACCCCGATTGCCACCCCTTTATGGTCTCCACGAAGGAGCCCTCGAGCCATGTGACATTGGGCATCTTGCCCACCATGGCGCCTCCTCACTCCGCCTGGCGGCCGCTCACTACCTTTGGCTTGACATTGAAGGTCTTCAGCCATAAGCCAAAGTGGGGCTTGATGCGGAGGAAGGCCTCGCACACGACGATAAATGCCGAGATGTTGAGGATGAAGTTCGGGGCCAGATCATGGAAATCCAGGCCGTAGTAGAACATGAGCCCCCGGACGAATTGGTGGAGAGGGAATCCCAGTCCGCGGAGGAAATGGGTAAGGAACACTACCCTCTCGTGGGGCCTGGGGGTGGGGATGAGCGGCCCCTCATCTGGGAGCCGGTGCGCGATGTCGTCGGGCAGGTATCCGGCTCTCCTCAGCTTCTTGATGTGTCCCTCCGTGACGGAGGAGACCATCCACCTGCCTCCTGCTCCGGACATGGTTGGAGTAGGTTGAGGTGGGAAATGCGGACTTGGGCGCTGGAGCTCGATTGTGCGAAAATGGATGAGCAAAGGAGGAAGAAGGCTTGGATGAAAAGGTGAATCCTTGTCCCTTTATATGGGTGGACAAAACTATGCGCCCCCACTAGCCTGGTAAAACTCTCTTATCCCCCGAGCGTCGTGATCAATGGCGCGGTTGGGTTGCCCACGCCCGTATTGATGAGAATCCCGTAATAAGGGGAACACGATCTCTGCTTTGACAAGACGTGTCAAGAAACTGCCTCGCATTGTGTGCGGGGCTAGTTAAAGGAAACGGTTCAAATAATTACCGGGCCATGGCATAATGTCATGTTGCCAAAATGTGTCAGCGGATTAGATTTGTGGAAATATTATTCTCTCTACGGTGGTATGTGGAACTTATTTTGCAGGGTCGGACACTATCCTTGTATTCAAAATCTTCCATGATGTATTCGGAGGAGGAACCTGCCTTGCAATGCCGAAGACAATACTGCGCACCGGACTCATCGTCATTGAAGCCTGGTTCAGGGGCTACTGAGGGAGTCCTGGATTAGGGGGTCTCCGGACAGCCGGATTATATCCTTTCACCGGACTGTTGGACTATGAAGATACAAGATTGAAGACTTCGTCTCGTGTCCGGATGGGACTCTACTTGGTGTGGAAGGCAAGCTAGGCAATACGGATGTGTATATCTCCTCCTTTGCAACCGACCTTGTGCAACCCTAGCCCCCTCCGGTGTCTATATAAACTGGAGGGTTTGAGTCCATAGGGCAACAGACAATCAGACCGTAGGCTAGCTTCTAGGGTTTAGCCTCTCCGATCTCGTGGTAGACCAACTCCTGTAATACTCATATCATCAAGAATAAATCAAGCAGGACGTAGGGTTTTACCTCCATCAAGAGGGCCCGAACCTGGGTAAAACATCGTGTCCCCTGCCTCCTGTTAGCATCCGCCTTAGACGCACAGTTCGGGACCCCCTACCCGAGATCCGCTAGTTTTGACACCGACAGGGGGCATCGATCACAGAGGGCTTCTACATCAACACCATAGCCCCTCCGATGAAGTGTGAGTAGTTTACTTCAGACCTATGGGTCCATAGTTATTAGCTAGATGGCTTCTTCTCTCTTTTTGGATCTCGATACAAAGTTCTCCCCCTCTCTTGTGGAGATCTATTCGATGTAATCTTCTTTTGTGGTGTGTTTGTTGAGATCGATGAATTGTGGGTTTATGATCAAGTTTATCTATGAACAATATTTGAATCTTCTCTGAATTCTTTTATGTATGATTGGTTATCTTTGCAAGTCTCTTTGAATTATCAGTTTGGTTTGGCCTACTAGATTGATCTTTCTTGCGATGGGAGAAGTGCTTAGCTTTGGCTTCAATCTTGTGGTGTCCTTTCCCAGTGACAGTTGGGGCAGCAAGGCACGTATTGTATTGTTGCCATCGAGGATAACAAGATGGGGTTTATATCATATTGCATGAGTTTATCCCTCTACATCATGTCATCTTGCTTAAAGCGTTACTCTGTTCTCTTGAACTTAATACTCTAGATGCATGCTGGATAGCAGTCGATGTGTGGAGTAATAGTAGTAGATGTAGGCAGGAGTCGGTCTACTTGTCTTGAACGTGATGCCTATATACATGATCATACCTAGATATTCTCGTAACTATGCTCAATTCTGTCAATTGCTCAACAGTAATTTGTTCACCCACCGTAATACTTATGCTCTCGAGAGAAGCCTCTAGTGAAACCTATGGCCCCCGGGTCTATTTTCCATCATATTATTCTTCCAATACTTAGTTATTTCCTTTTCCATTTATTGTACTCGCATCTTTATTTCTCTTTATCATAAAAATACCAAAAAATATTATCTTATCATATCTATCAGATCTAACTCTTGTAGGTGACCGTGAAGGGATTGACAACCCCTTTATCGCGTTGGTTGCGAGGAGTTTATTTGTTTGTGCAGGTGTGAGGGACTCGTGCGTGGCCTCCTACTGGATTGATACCTTGGTTCTCAAAAACTGAGGGAAATACTTACGCTGCTCTGCTACATCACCCTTTCCTCTTCAAGGGAAAACCAATGCAGTGCTCAAGAGGTATCAAGGAGGATTTCTGGCGACGTTGTCGGGGAGGCTTACGCAAGGTCAAGTCAAGATTTGGACTCCCGACAACGAGAGATTTCTGGTGCCGTTGTCGGGGAGTCTACGCAAAAGTCAACATACCAAGTACCCATCACAAACCCTTAACTCCTGCATTACATTATTTTCCATTTGCTCTCGTTTTCCTCTCCCCCCACTTCACCCTTGCTGTTTTATCCGCCCTCTCTCTCTCTATCCTCCCTCTCTTTCTCTATTCGCCTCTTTTTGCCCGTTTCTTGTTTGCTTGTGTGTCGGATTGCTTGCTTGTCACGATGGCTCAAGATAATACCAAATTGTGTGACTTTACCAATACCAACAACAATGATTTTATTAGCACTCTGATTGCTCCTCTTACTGATGCTGAATCTTGTGAAATAAATACTGCTTTGCTGAATCTTGTCATGAAAGATCGGTTTTCCAGCCTTCCTAGTGAAGATGCCGCTACCCATCAAACAACTTTGTTGATCTGTGTGATATGCAAAAGAAGACAGATGTGGACAATGATATTGTTAAATTGAAGCTATTTCCTTTTTCGCTTAGAGATCGTGCTAAAGCTTGGTTTTCGTCTTTTCCTAAAAATAGTATTGATTCGTGGAATAAGTGCAAAGATGCTTTTATCTATAAGTATTTTCCTCCCGCTAATATCATCTCTCTTAGAAACGATATTATGAATTTTAAGCAACTTGATCATGAACATGTTGCACAAGCTTGGGAGAGGATGAAATTAATGATACGTAATTGCCCTACACATGGTTTGAATTTGTGGATGATTATACAAAAAAATTATGCCGGATTGAATTTTTCTTCTAGAAATCTTTTAGATTCGGCCGCGGAGGCACTTTTATGGAAATCACTTTAGGAGAAGCTACTAAACTCCTAGATAATATTATGGTTAATTATTCTCAATGGCACACTGAAAGGTCTACTAATAAGAAAGTGCATGCGATAGAAGAAATTAATGTTCTGTGTGGTAAGATGGATGAACTTATGAAATTATTTGCTAATAAAAGTGTTTCTTCTGATCCTAATGATATGCCTTTGTCTACTTTAATTGAGAATAATAATGAATCTTTGGAGGTGGATTTTGTTGGTAGGAATAATTTTGGTAACAACGCGTATAGAGGAAACTTTAATCCTAGGTCGTATCCTAGTAATTCCTCTAATAATTATGGTAATTCCTACAACAATTCTTATGGAAATTTAATAATATACCCTCTGATTTTTAATCTAATATATGAAATAATTTATTACATCGCAAAAGAATTTCAATGCTTTGATTGAAGAAAAATTGCTTAAGATTGATGAGTTGGCTAGGAACATTGATAGAATTTCTCTTGATGTTGATTCTTTGAAACTTAGATCTATTCCACCTAATCATGATATCAATGAGTCTCTCAAAGCCATGAGAATTTCCATTGATGAGTGCAAAGAAAGAACCGCTAGGATGCGTGCTAAGAAAGATTGCTTTGTAAAAGCGTGTTCTTCTAGTTTCCATGATAATAAAGATGAAGATCTAAAAGTTATTGATGTGTCCCCTATTAAATATTTGTTTTGCAATATGAATCTTGATAATTATGGGATTGAATATGATCCATCTTTACCTACAAGACATTCCAAAAATTCGGAGTCTATAGATCTTGATGCTAAAATTGTTAAAAGTGGGATTGAAGAAGTCAAAACTTTAAATATTAATGAACCCACTATTTTGGATTTCAAGGAATTTAATTATGATAATTGCTCTTTGATAGATTGTATTTCCTTGTTGCAATCCGTGCTAAATTCTCCTCATGCTTATAGTCAAAATAAAGTGTTTACCAAACATATCGTTGATGCTTTGATGCAATCTTATGAAGAAAAACTTGAGTTGGAAGTTTCTATCCCTAGAAAACTTTATGATGAGTGGGAACCTACTATTAAAATTAATATTAAAGATCATGAATGCTATGCTTTGTGTGATTTGGGTGCTAGTGTTTCCACGATTCCAAAGACTTTGTGTGATTTGCTAGGTTTCCGTGATTTTGATGATTGCTCTTTAAACTTGCACCTTGTGGATTCCACTATTAAGAAACCTATGGGAAGAATTAATGATGTTCTTATTGTTGCAAATAGGAATTATGTGCCCATGGATTTTATTGTTCTTGACATAGATTGCAATCCTTCAAGTACTATTATTCTTGGTAGACCTTTCCTTAGAATGATTGGTGCAATTATTGATATGAAGGTAGGGAATATTAGATTCTAATTTCCGTTAAGTAAAGGCATGGAACACTTCCCTAGAAATAAAATTAAATTACCTTATGAATCTATTATGATAGCCACTTATGGATTGCCTTCTAAAGATGGCAATACCTAGATCTATCCTTGCTTTCATGCCTAGCTAGGGGCGTTAAACGATAGCGCTTGTTGGGAGGCAATCCAATTTTATTTTTATTCCTTGCTTTTTGCTCCTGTTTAGTAATAAATAATTTATCTAGCCTCTGTTTTTGTTGTGTTTTTTGTGTTTAATTAGTGTTTGTGCCAAGTAGAACCGTTGGGAAGACTTGGGGAAAGTCTTTTTAATTTTGCTGTAAAAACAGAAACTTTAGCGATCACGAGAACTGCTGCCATTTTTATTTGGAAAGTGATATTTAGTTAATTCTTTTTGAAGATGATTAATAGATAAATTCCTCACGTCTAGAAATTTATTTTAGAATTTGTGGGGTTCCAGAACTTGCGTTAGCTGCATATTACTACAGACTGCTCTGTTTTTGACAGATTTTGTTTTCCGTGTGTTGTTTGCTTATTTTGATGAATCTATGGCTAGTAAAATAGTTTATAAACCATAGGGAAGTTGTAATACAGTAGGCTTAACACCAATATAAATAAAGAATGAGTTCATTACAGTACCTTGAAGTGGTGTTTTGTTTTCTTTCGCTAACGGAGCTCACGAGATTTTCTAGTTTAAGTTTTGTGTTGTGAAGTTTTCATGTTTTGGGTAAAAGATTTGATGGATTATGAAACAAGGAGTGGCAAGAGCCTAAGCTTGGGGATGCCCATGGCACCCCAATATAATCGAAGGACACCTAAAATCCAAAGCTTTGGGATGCCCCGGAAGGCATCCCCTCTTTCGTCTACTTCTATTGGTAACTTTACTTGGAGCTATATTTTTATTTACCACATGATATGTGTTTTGCTTGGAGCGTCTTGTATTATTTGAGTCTTTATTTGTTAGTTTTCCACAGTCATCCTTGCTTCACACACCTATTTGAGAGAGACACACATGATTCGGAAATTGTTAGAATACTCTATGTGCTTCACTTATATCTTTTGAGTTATATAGTTTTTGCTCTAGTACTTCACTTATATCTTTTAGAGCACGATGGTGGATTTGTTTTATAGAAACTTTTGTTCTCTCATGCTTCACTTATATTATTTTGAGATTCCTACAAAACAGCATGGTAATTTGCTTTAATTATTTTAGGCGTTCAAGATTAATAAAAAAATTCTTACGAGTGTGCTGAATACTATGAGAAGTTTGAAACTTGATAATTGTTTTGAGATATGGAGATGGTGATATTAGAGTCATGCTAGTTGAGTAGCTGTGAATTTGAGAAATGTTTGTGTTTAAGTTTGTGATTCACGTAGCATGCACGTATGGTGAACCGTTGTGTTAAGAAGTCAGAGCATGATGTATTTATTGATTGTCCTCCTTATGAGTAGCGGTCGGGGACGAGCGATGGTCTTTTCCTACCAATCTATCCCCCTAGGAGCATGCGCGTAGTACTTTGCTTTGATAACTAATAGATTTTTGCAATAAGTATGTGAGTTCTTTATGACTAATGTTGAGTCCATGGATTATACGCACTCTCACCCTTCCACCATTGCTAGCCTCTCTAATACCACGCATGTTTCGCCGGTATCATACACCCATCATATACCTTCCTCAAAACAGCCACCATACCTACCTATCATGGCATTTCCATAGCCATTCTGAGATATATTTCCATGCAACTTTCCACCGTTCCGTTTACTATGACACGCTCCATCATTGTCATATTGCTTCGCATGATCATGTAGTTGACATTTTAGTTGTGGCAAAGCCACCGTTCATAATTCTTTCATATAAGTCACTCATGCATCATTGCTATCCCGGTATACCACCGGAGGCATTCATATAGAGTCATACTTTGTTCTAGTGTCGAGTTGTAATCATTGAGTTGTAAATAAATAGAAGTGTGATGACCATCATTCATAGAGTATTGTCCCAATAAAAAAAGAGAACGAGAAAGGCCAAAAAAAGAAGGCCCAAAAAAGAATTAATAAATAAAAAGGGGCAATACAACTATCTTTTTTTCCACACTTGTGCTTCAAAGTAGCACCATGATCTTCATGATAGAGAGTCTCCTATGCTATCACTTTCATATACTAGTGGGAATTTTTCATTGTAGAACTTGGCTTGTATATTCCAACGATGAGCTTCCTCAAAATGCCCTAGGTCTTCGTGAGCAAGCAAGTTGGATGCACACCCACTTAGTTCTTTTTGTTGAGCTTTCATATACTTATAGCTCTAGTGCATCCGTTGCATGGCAATCCCTACTCACTCACATTGATATCTATTACTGGGCATCTCCATATCCCGTTGATACGCCTAGTTGATGTGAGACTATCTTCTCCCTTTTTGTCTTCTCCACAACCACCATTCTATTCCACATATAGTGCTATGTCCATGGCTCATGCTCATGTATTGCGTGAAGATTGAAAAAGTTTGAGAACACCAAAAGTATGAAACAATTTCTTGGCTTGTCATCGAGGTTGTGCATGATTTAAATACTTTGTGTGGTGAAGATGGAGCATAGCCAGACTATATGATTTTGTAGGGATAACTTTCTTTGTCCATGTTATTTTGAAGAGACATAATTTCTTAGTTAGTATGCTCGAAGTATTATTATTTCCATGTCAATATTGAACTTTTGTCTTGAATCTTTTGGATCTGAATATTCATACCACAATTAAGAGAATTACATTGAAATTATGCCAAGTAGCATTCCACATCAAAAATTCTGTTTTATCATTTACCTACTCAAGGACAAGCAGGAATTAAGCTTGGGGATGTTTGTTACGTCTCCAACGTATCTATAATTTTTTATTGTTCCATGCTATATTATATCATGACATTATTGGGCTTTATTATACACTTTTATATTATTTTTGGGACTAACCTATTAACCGGAAGCCCAGCCCAGAATTGTTGTTTTTTGCCTATTTTAGGGTTTCACAGAGAAAGGATATCAAATGAAGTCCAAACGGAATGAAACCTTCGGGAACGTGATTTTCGAAACGAACATGATCCAGAGGACTTGGACCCTACGTCAAGAAATCAACCAGGAAGGCATGAGGTAGGAGGCACGCCTACCCCCTCCCCCCCCCCCAGGCGCGCCCTCCACCCTCGTGGAGCCCATGTTGCTCCACCGACACACTCCTTCCTCCTATATATACCTACGTACCCCCAAACTACCAGATACGGAGCCAAAACCCTAATTCCACTGCCATAACTTTCTGTATCCACGAGATCCCATCTTGGGGCCTTTTCCAGAGCTCCGCTGGAGGGGCCATCGATCTCGGAGGGCTTCTACATCAACACCCTAGCCCCTCTGATGAAGTGTTAGTAGTTTACTTCAGACCTACGGGTCCATAGTTATTAACTAGATGGCTTCTTCTCTCTTTTTGGATCTCAATACAATGTTCTCCCCCTCTCTTGTGGAGGTTTATTTGATGTAATATTCTTTTGCGGTGTGTTTGTTGAGATCGATGAATTGTGGGTTTATGATCAAGTTTATCTATGAACAATATTTGAATCTTCTCGGAATTCTTTTATGTATGATTGGTTATCTTTGCAAGTCTCTTCGAATTATCAGTTTGGTTTGGCCTACTAGATTGATCTTTCTTGCAATGGGAGAAGTGCTTAGCTTTGGGTTCAATCTTGCGATGTCCTTTCCCAGTGACAGTAGGGGCAGCAAGGCACGTATTGTATTGTTGCCATCGAGGATAACAAGATGGGGTTTATATCATATTGCATGAGTTTATCCCTCTACATCATGTCATCTTGCTTAAAGCGTTACTCTGTTCTCTTGAACTTAATACTCTAGATGCATGCCGGATAGTGGTCGATGTGTGGAGTAATAGTAGTAGATGCAGGCAGGAGTCGGTCTACTTGTCTTGGACATGATGCCTATATACATGATCATACCTAGATATTCTCATAACTATGCTCAATTCTGTCAATTGCTCAACAGTAATTTGTTCACCCATCGTAATACTTATGTTCTCGAGAGAAGCCTCTAGTGAAACCTATGGCCCCCGGATCTATTTTCCATCATATTAATCTTCCAATTCTTAGTTATTTCCTTTGCCATTTATTTTACTCGCATCTTTATTTCTCTTTATCATAAAAATACCAAAAATATTATCTTATCATATCTATCAGATCGCACTCTCGTAGGTGACCGTGAAGGGATTGACAACCCTTTTATCGCGTTGGTTGTGAGGAGTTTATTTGTTTGTGTAGGTGTGAGGGACTCGTGCGTGGCCTCCTACTGGATTGATACCTTGGTTCTCAAAAACTGAGGGAAATACTTACGATGCTCTGCTGCATCACCCTTTCCTCTTCAAGGGAAAACCAACGCAGTGCTCAAGAGGTAGCAGTCGTCGTCGAGATCCGCTCTGCCGCGCGGCTAGATCCAAGGCGACTGGATCCGGTTGACCATCTTGAAAGAAGACATGGAGGATCTGGTTGATGGGGGGCTGATCGCCCACGAGTCTTGGCGGCTTTCGGGGGATGAGACCGAGCCGCGACCGCAAGAGGGTGAGTGCATCCTTCTTGGGACCCACGTCGGCCGTGGTTTTTCTTTGCCCCCCATCCTTTCTTCTGGGGTTTTCTGAATTTCTTCGGAGCCCAGCTTCATCACTTTTCCCCCAATACTATCACATACCTCCCTGCCTATGTGTCCATGTGTGAGAACTTTCTGGGTTGTCGACCACACTAGGGCCTCTTCAAACACATTTTCACCTGCCGCTCTCAGTCGGTAAAAAAGGCCAATCCGAGTGATGAGAGGACACACGTGATTCAGGTATGTGGGGGTTTAGGGATCCAGATGAGAAACAAAAGCACTTTTCCTGCCATGATTCTTCCTGAGTCAGTCAGGAGGTGGCAGTCGACCTTGTCCTATTGTAAGGATGAACCGACCCCAGGTCAGTCGACCGGTCTTCCTCCGTTTTCCACCGAGCGAGTCGAGAAGCCTTCTCCGTTGAGAGTGACTCCAGTGGAGAAAGAGGAGGTTGCTATGCTGGTTGAGCGACTGGTCCAACTTATTCGCGATGGCATGACTGGCATGGATTTGCTAGAAGCATTTCTGAGTCGACATATCTAGCCGCTCCAAGCTCGTGACCATCCAATGTGGATGTACTCGAGCGTTGAGGACAGCACTCGAATCCACCCAGAGGAAGTCAACGAGGAGACCGTGGACTGTGGTTACAAGGCATCACTGGGAATAAGGACAACCCCAGGGGGTCCAGAAGGGTTCCTCCACTCGACAACACCAGTGAACCTGACAAGGTTCAATTCTTTCCTTCCGAGTGTATTTTGCTCTGATATGTGTTAGCTCTTGAAACTGATTAATATCCACTCAACTCTATCCTTTGCAGATCTTTACTGAAATGTATTCGATGCCCAACGGAGAGCAGGAGCAGGAGGGAGAGGTGAGCGGGGGTGACAGTGGCGACTGGCACTCTGACGGAGGAGGATACAAGGAGAGCGGGGACTCGAGCAGTGATGAGGAGGTCAACTCTCCGCCTCGCACAGAGAGGCACTCCAAATAGAGGCGGGATCCAGCAAGCATTCGGGGCAAAATGACTCCTCCGACTGGACAGCCTTTAAAGCGTACTCGGATGTCTTCTCCTGTGCCGACTAAAAAATCTCCCAAGCAGCCCAAAGTCGTAATGTTAAAGCCCTGGAAGGCTTTGCCCAAGATTAAAGTGTCTGTCCCCATCGCTTCTGGTAATTACCGAGCTCAACTCTCTAGTTTCGGCATGACTCGAACTTTGGTCGACTCACTTTCTTGTTTTGACTGAGTGAATTCTGAATTTTGTAGTGCCACCTCTGGGACTTCTATTTACCAAGATGATGACAATGAGGAGATGGAAGACGCGGTCACCTCTCATGCAGGTATAACTCTTTGCCATTCTGTCATTACTTAATCTGCTCTTTTGACGGTCAAGTGAACTTCTGTAAAGGATTGCTTTGCAGCTCTGCCTAATCTCATTGAACTTCCGAATGATGACGAAGACGTGCCGCAGAGGGCCATGGGAAGGAGGGGCAAGGCTTTGAGCAAGAAGGCATCCACTGGCCAAACGTCTCAATCGGTGCCAGTGACGGAGCCAGTGGTTCAACAGCCTGGAGATGCGAACCGGACTTCTGTCACCTTTGCTGTTCCAGTGTCGAGTGAACTCCCTTCATCGTCGACTGTGCCCGTCCCTGCTTCATATGTTCAACGTCACGTCTCAGATTCTTAGGCTGCTGTGACTGAACCGCCGACTCCGTTCTTCACCACCCATCATGTCTCGGAGGACCAGGCAAGCGCCGCTGCAGAAGCTATACGCCAAGCGGGCCTGATGATGGAGCGGGTGAAGACAGTGCACGAGAATAGTCAAGCTGCTTATGATGCCAGTGCAGCCCTTCGAGCCAGTGTCCAGGTAAGTTGATTTTGTTGGAAATATGCCCTAGAGGCAATAATAAAATGGTTATTATTATATTTCTTTGTTCATGATAATTGTCTATTGTTCATGCTATAATTGTGTTATCCAGAAATCGTAATACATGTGTGAATACATAGACCACAACACGTCCCTAGTGAGCCTCTAGTTGACTAGCTCGTTGATCAAAGGATAGTCATGGTTTCCTGACTATGGACATTAGATGTCATTGATAACAGGATCACATCATTAGGAGAATGATGTGATGGACAAGACCCAATCCTAAGCTTAGCTCAAAGATCGTGTAGTTCGTTTGTTGTAGCTTTTCTGAATGTCAAGTATCATTTCCTTAGACCATGAGATTGTGCAACTCCCGGATACCGTAGGAGTGCCTTGGGTGTGCCAAACATCACAACGTAACTGGGTGACTATAAAGGTACATTACAGGTATCTCCGAAAGTGTCTGTTGGGTTGGCACGAATCGAGACTGGGATTTGTCACTCCGTATGATGGAGAGGTATCTCTGGGCCCACTCGGTAATGCATCATCATAATGAGCTCAATGTGATCAAGTGGTTGATCACGGGATCATGCATTACGGTACGAGTAAAGTGACTTGCCGGTAACGAGACTGAACAAGGTATTGGGATACCGACGATTGAGTCTCGGACAAGTAATGTACCGATTGACAAAGGGAATTGCATACGGATTGATTGAATCCTCGACATCGTGGTTCATCCGATGAGATCATCATGGAGCATGTGGGAGCCAACATGGGTACCCAAATCCCGCTGTTGGTTATTAATCGGAGAGTCGTCTCGGTCATGTCTGCATGTCTCCCGAACCCGTAGGGTCTACACACTTAAGGTTCGGTGACGCTAGGGTTGTTAGGAAGACTTGTATGTGATTACCGAATGTTGTTCGGAGTCCCGGATGAGTTCCCGATGTCATGAGGAGTTCCGGAATGGTCTGGAGGTAAATATTTATATATGGGAAGTTGTCATATGGTCGCCGGAAAGTTTCGGGGGCATATCTGTATTGTATCGGGGCCACCGGAGGGGTTCCGGGGGTCCACCGGGAGGGTCCACCTCTTCCGGAGGGCCTTATGGGCTGTATGGAGAAGGGAACCAGCCCAAGTGGGCTGGGGCGCCACACCCCCTAGGGCCCATGCGCCTAGGGTTGGGGGAAACCCTAAGGGGGGGCGCCCCTTGCTTGGGGGGCAAGCCCCCCTCCCCTTGGCCGCCGCCCCCCCTCTAGATCTCATCTAGAGGGGGCCGGCCCCCTTCCCCTTTCCCCTATAAATAGAGGGGTGAGGGGAGGGCTGCACATAACATCCAAGGCGCAGCCCCTCCCCTCCCCAACACCTCTCCTCCTCCATAAGAGCTTGGCGAAGCTCTACCGGAGTACTGCAGCTTCATCACCACCACGCCGTCGTGCTGCTGTTGGAGCCCTCTTCCTCAACCTCTTCCTCCTCCTTGCTGGATCAAGGCGCGGGAGACGTCCTCGCTCCATACATGTGTTGAATGCGGAGGTGCCGTCCGTTCGGCACTAGGATCTTCGGTGATTTGGATCACGTCGAGTACGACTCCATCAACCCCGTTCTCTTGAACGCTTGCGCTCGTGATCTACAAGGGTATGTAGATGCACTCCTTTGTCCCTCGTTGCTAGATGACTCCATAGATTGATCTTGGTGATGCGTAGAAAATTTTAAAATTCTGCTACGTTCCCCAACAGGTTTCCGACTGAACTCCTATCTTGACGCTTGTTCTGTTAGGATATGCTACCCGAAAAAACTCTTCTTTGTGTGTCCATCTGTTAGTCTACACTTCGCATCTGCACACCCATTGGGTGTTTTAATTATGTCAAATATTTTTTCTATTTGAGTCGACTAGGTTGTGTCGATTGTAGTTTTTGGACTAGTGGGGGCACGCAGAGTGCATCCACTGGGTGTTGTCCCCAAGGCCACCGTCGAATGTGTGATTCGGCGGGGGCCTTGATAAAACTATCTTATCCTTCAGTTCTTCCACTCGGTCTGGGCGGACCATGTCGAGTGGAACCTGAACCAATGGGGGCACGCAGAGTGCACCCACTGGGTGTAGTCCCCGAGACCGCGGTCGACTGCGGGCAGTCGGTTGGGTTCTAAGAATGACTATTGCTGGCCGTCGTGTGGTTTTTCTCTCTTCCACTTAATCTGGGCGGACCATGTTGAGTGGAATCTGAACCAGTGGGGGCATGCTAAGTGAACCCACTGGGTGTAGTCCCCGAGACTACTGTTGAATGTTTGATTCTGAAGTAGTCTTAGAGTTCTTTCAACTCGGAAGCGAATAATCCATGATCCTGTCCATTTGATGTATATTTTTGCTGACTGCAGAAATCTTGTGAGCTCATCTCCAAGTTTGCCAATTTCGAGGAGAAGCAGAGACAGCTCAACCTTGACTTGGAGCTGGCCAATCAAAATTTGAAAAAGGCTTAAGACGAAGTAGCTGGTGTGGAAGGTAACAACCTGTCGACTGTCTATCTTGACCATCTCTCAAGTTATCTCTTCTTTCTTATCTCTGACCCGAGTGCATATTCTTTAGAGAAAATGAAGCAAGCTCTGGTACAGAAGGACCTTGACCTTGCAGCTGTGCAGAAGGAGGCTCAGGAGAAGACAGCACTCGCCGACAAGAAGCTGGCTTCAGTCGGGGCACTGGAGGAAGATAATGCCAAGCTAAAGGCATCCCTTACCGAAGCCAACAAAGAAGTGACCCGTCTGAAGAAAGACAAAGTTGCTTTGAACGAGAAGATTGAAGGCATTTCTCATAAGAGAAATGACCTGGAGGCTTATCTGGGGGCACTCGCCAAGAAGTTGTTCCTTATGCTCGAAGGTATTTTCCCTTATCTGATTGTTTAGCTGTCTTCGATTCACCAAAAAACCATTGACTCATTACTTATCTACGTTTGTAGAATTCTGTGAAAACTTTGAGGAAGAAACTGGGCGGATTGAGACAGGCCTGGCCCCATCCTTTCCCCTGTCGGTGATGAAGCTGCCATGAACGTGCTCCGACTGGAATCCCGTATCGCCAGTGTTACGGACTACCTTGCTCGCCTGAAGATTGCGGTGCCGCGGATTGACTCAGCGCTTTGGCCACTAGAGACGCTCCAGAATGACCTCGAGTCTTTGATGACTCGACTCAATGAGATCCCTGGCCGAGTGCAGGAGTGGAAGAAGTCGTCTGCTTGCTGCGGTGTAGATGTAGCTCTGTTGCTAGTTCGAGTCCACTGCAAGGAGGCCAAAGGAGGAAAAGCTAGGAGCGATCAAGGTTGCCAATACCAGGAGACACGACTTCCAGTCTTTCATGGAGACCTTTATTGTTGCCGCCACTCAAATTGCAGATGGAATCGACCTGGACGAGTTCGTCGAGCCTGCCAGTCCTCCACCCGCGGAGTGAACAACTTTTATAATCCGATTGAATTTGCCTCGGTGTGCCGAGTGGTCTTGTAACCGTTAAACTCTTTCTGGCCTGATGCCCGAGTACTTTGAACTGTGGTTTGGAATCTCGTAGGATTTATATGGATTTTGTTGCTTTTGAATCTCTTGACTTTGAGTGAAATTTGATTCTTCAGTCTGAATTGCTACTAACTTTGTGGTGCAGCTCAGTCGAGTGGATCATAGAAAAGGGCACTCGGTGTCGTCCATGATCTGCACCTCGTCGTCCTTGCGGATAAGGATGGAGCGGACGGTGTATTTGTGTCGTAGCTCCGAGGATAAGGTCGCGGTCGACCTGCACCTCGTCGTCCTTGCGGATAAGGATGGACCGGACGTTGTATTGTGTCGTATCTCCGATGATAAGGTCGCGATCGACCTGCACCTCATCGTTCTTGAGGATAAGGATGGAGCGGACACGGTATTTAAACTTAGGCGAGTATTGGACTGCAGCTAAGCCCCCGAGTGGGAGAGTTGATCTCCACTCGGTAGGATTTTTCAAACTTAGGCGAGTACTGAACTGCAGCTAAGCCCCCGAGTGAGAGGATTGCTCTCCACTCGGTAGGAGTTTTCAAACTTAGGCGAGTAATGGACTACAGCTAAGCCCCCGAGTGGGAGGATTGCTCTCCACTCTGTAGGATTTTTTAACCTTAGGTGAGTACTGGACTACAGCTAAGCCCCCGAGTGGGAGAATTGCTCTCCACTCGGTAGGATTTTTTAAACTTAGGCGAGTACTCGACTGCAGCTAAGCCCCCGAGTGGGAGGATTGCTCTCCACTTGGTAGGATTTTTCAAACTTAGGCGAGTACTGGACTGCAGCTAAGCTCCCGAGTGGGAGGATTGCTCTCCACTCAGTGGGATTTTTAAAACTTAGGCGAGTACTGGACTGCAGCTAAGCCCCAAAGTGGGAGGATTGCTCTCCACTCGGTAGGATTTTTTAAACTTAGGCGAGTACTGGACTGCAACTAAGACCCTGAGTGGGAGGATTGTTCTCCACTTGGTAGGATTTTTCAAACTTAGGCGAGTATTGGACTGCAGCTAAGCCCCTGAGTGGGAGGATTGCTCTCCACTCGGTAGGATTTTTCAAACTTAGGCGAGTACTGGACTGGAGCTAAGCCCCCGAGTGGGAGGATTGCTCTCCACTCGGTGGGATTTTTTAAACTTAGGCGAGTACTGGACTGCATCTAAGCCCCCGAGTGGGAGGATTGATCTCCACTCGGTGGATTTTTTAAACTTAGGCGAGTACTGGACTGCAGCTAAGCCCTTGAGTGGGAGGATTTCTCTCCACTCAGTGGGATTTTTTTAAATTAGGCGAATCGGATTCGCAGCTAAATCCCCGAGTGAAAGGATTGCTCCTCACTCGGTGGGATTTTATTTTTTGAAACTTAGGCGAATCGGATTCGCGGCTAAGCCACCCACTGGGGGATCTTGGACATATGTATTAAGTAATAACAATCATTTACGAGACTGCAAAACCATGTCTTTGATAAACAGACTGAAAGGTACTTCTTATTACATCTCGACAGTCTTAATGCTTAAGTGCTAAAATGGCGGAGAAGCTCTGCATTCCAAGCATGCGGCTCATCTTTCTTGTGTTCCACATCGTACAGGTGATATGCACCATTGTGGAGCACATTGGTGATGACAAAGGGGCCCTCCCAGGCAGGGGCAAGCTTGTGTGGATGTTGCTGATCCACTCGGAGAACCAGGTCCCCCTCCTGAAATGCTCGACCTCTTACATTCCTGGCATGAAATCGCCAAAGGTCTTGCTGATATATGGTCGACCTGATCAGGGCCATCTCTCTCTCTCTCTCTTCTTCTAAAATATCAATAGCGTCTTGAAGGGCTTGTTCTGCTTCTGTCTCTGAGAAGAGCTCCACTCGCGGGGCATTATGGAGTAAATCAGTCGGTAGCACAGCCTCGGCTCCATAAACAAGGAAGAAGGGAGTCCGGCCAGTCGACCGATTTGGTGTTGTCCTCAAGCCCCATAGTACTGATGGTAACTCATCTACCCAGGCGCCAGCTGCATGCTTGAGGTCTCTCATTAATCTGGGCTTCAACCCTTGGAGGATCAAACCATTTGCTCTTTCTGCTTGTCCATTCGACTGTGGGTGAGCGACTGAAGCATAGTCAACCCAAGTGCCTTGTGAAGCACAGAAAGCTCTGAACTCATCTGAATCAAAGTTTGAACCATTGTCCATGATGATGCTGTGTGGGACTCCAAATCTGAATGTCAACCCCCTGATGAAGCTAATGGCAGTGCCTAAATCGAGGTTCTTGATGGATTTGGCTTCAATCCATTTAGTGAACTTGTCGACTACAACAAGCAGGTGAGTGAAACCACTTCTGACAGTTCTCAAGGGTCCAACCATATCCAACCCCCGAACGGCAAATGGCCAGACGAGCGGAATGGTCTTCAAGGCTGAACCGGGTTTGTGAGACATGTTGGAGTAGAACTGGCAACCCTCACACTTGTCGACTATTTGCTTTGCCATTTCATTTGCTCGCGTCCAGTAAAATCCTGTTTGGTATGCTTTGGCCATGATTGTCCGTGAGGACGCATGGTGACCACAGGTCCCCGAGTGGATATCATTGAGAATCATTCGACCTTCTTCTGGGGTAATGCATCGCTGAGCAACTCCAGTCACACTTTCTCTGTACAGTCGACCGCTTATCACGGTGAAGGCTTTAGATCGACGGACAATCTGTCGTGCTTCATCTTCGTCTTCTAGCAGTTCTTTCTTGAGAATATGTGTGATATACAGCACAGTCCAGTCAGGAATGACGACCAACACTTCCATGACTAGGTCAACCATGGCTGGGATTTCAACTTCAGTTGGATCAGTGGAACTCTTAGGTTGCGGGGGATCTTCTCTGTGAAGGGATCTTCTTGAACTGATGGTGTGTGAAGATGTTCCAAAAACACATTGTTGGGAATGGGCTCTTGCTTGGAACCTATCTTTGCCAGGTCATCTGCTGCCTGGTTCTTCAGTCGGGGAATGTGGTGAAGCTCTAGACCCTCAAACTTCATTTCCAATTTTCTTACTGCATTGTAATAACTAGTCATAGCTAGACTTCTGACATCCCACTCTTTCATCACTTGATTGACCACCAAATCCGAGTCGCCGTAGACCATTAGGCGACGAACGCCGAGTGAAATGGCCATTCGCAACCAGTACAGAAGTGCTTCATATTCAGCTTCATTTTTGGAGGAATCAAAGTGAATCTGAAGGACATAACTGAGTTTGTCGCCTCGTAGTGATACCAGAACTACTCCAGCACCAGAACCATTCAACATCTTGGATCCATCCAAAAACATAGTCCAATGTTCCGACTGAACTTGAGTCGGTTGCTGCTGTTCAATCCACTCGACGAGGAAATCTGCTATTGCTTGGGACTTGATTACTTTCTTTGCCTCAAACTTGATATCTAATGGAAGGAGTTCAATCGCCCACTTTGCCACTCGACCAGTTGCATCTCTGTTGTTCAGAATTTCTGACAATGGAGCATCATTGACGACTGTGATGGAGTGATCCGAGAAATAATGTGCCACTTTCTTCGAAGTCAAGTAAATTCCATAGACAAGCTTCTGATAATGTGGATACCTCTGCTTGGACGTAGTTAAGACCTCGGAAATATAATACACTGGGCGTTGAACTTTATAGGCTTTACCTTCTTCTTCTCGCTCGACCGTGAGTACTGTATTGATAACTTGTCTAGTGGCTGCAATATAAAGCAGTAAAGGCTCTTTGCTGATTGGAGCAGCGAGCACCAGCTGGGTGGAGAGCGGGGTTTTGAGCTCTGCAAATGCTGCGTCAGCTTCAGGAGTCCACTCGAACTTATCAGATTTCTTCACAATTTGGTAAACAGGTAATGCCTTTTCACTGAGATGAGAGATGAACCGACTCAAAGCGGCCAAACAACCAGTAAGCTTCTAGACGTCGTGTATGCGCACAGTGCATTTCATTCGGAATATTGCACCAACTTTCTCTGGATTTGCATCGATACCTCATTCGGAAACGAGAAAACCGAGTAACTTTCCACATGGAACTCCAAATGTACACTTGGATGGGTTAAGCTTGATATCATACCTTCTCAGATTGGCAAAGGTTTCAGCGAGGTCGGTCAGCAGGTCAGAACCTTTTCGCGACTTAACCACGATGTCATCCATGTATGCTTCCACATTCCGACTGATTTGAGTGAGCAGGCACTTCTGCATCATACGCATGAATGTGGCGCCAGCATTCTTGACACCAAAGGGCATGGTAACATAGCAAAAGCACCTGAATGGGGTGATGAAATTTGTTTCTATTTCATCGGGTCCATATAGTCGGATCTGATGATACCTGGAATATGCGTCCAGAAAAGACAATCGCTCACATCACGCAGTCGAGTCGACTATTTGATCGATGCGCGGGAGAGGGAAGTGATCTTTCGGGCAGGCCCTATTGATATGCTTGAAGGTAATATACATACGGAGTGAATCATCCTTCTTGGGAACCATGACTACATTGGCGAGCCACTCGGAGTGGTAAATCTCTCGAATGATCTCAGCTGCCAGAAGCCGAGCCACTTCCTCACCAATTTCCTTCCTTTTCTCCACGGTGGACCGTCGGAGGTGCTCTTTGACAGGTCTTGCTTTTGGGTCGACTTGCAAACGGTGCTCAGCCAGTCCCCTGGGCACACCTGGCATGTCAGAAGGTTTCCATGCGAAGATGTCCCAGTTCTCACGGAGAAACTAGATGAGCGCTTCTTCCTATTTGCTGTCGAGTGTTGTTGATATATGAATCGGAGCAGCATTGGGATCAGTCGGGTGAATATGAACTAGTTTCGTTTCACTAGACGACTTAAATGCAGACTCTGAAGCAGGCTTCTTAGCTCTCAACAAATCACTCGGATCTGCTGTCTTCTTGTATTCCTCCATTTCTATTGCTGCCATATGTTCACCAGCAATCTTCGAGCCCTTCTGGAAGCACTCTTCTGCTCGCTGCCGATTACCAGTGACTGTAATCACGCCCCTGGGGCCAAGCATCTTGATCTTGAGATACACATAACACGGTCGATCCATGAAACGGGCATACGCAGTTCTGCCCAGGATAGCATGATAGGCACTGTGAAAATCCACGACTTCAAATGTCAACTTTTCCTTCCGGTAATTCTTTGAATCACCGAAAGCCACATCAAGAGTGATCTGGCCGAGTGAATCGGCTTTCTTTCCCGGTATAACTCCATGGAACCGCATGTTACTCTCACTGAGTTTGGACATAGGAATGCCCATCCCTCGGAGGGTCTCAGCATACAAGATGTTCAATCCGCTGCCACCATCCATCAAAACTTTGGTCAATCAGGTGCCTCCAACGACTGGGTCAACCACCAATGCTTGCCTCCCAGGGGTGGCAACGTGTGGCGGGTGGTCTGACTGGTCGAATGTGATAGGAGTCTTTGACCATTTCAGATACGTCGTTGTTGCCAGAGCAACCATGTTTACTTCCCTGTTGATGACTTTTAGTCGGCCTTTGCTTTCAACATCAGCAAAAATCACCAAAGTGGAATTGATATTGGGGAATCCATCATCATCCTCTTCCTTGTCCTCATCCTTATCAGATTCTTTTTCCTTCTCACTGGATTGCTTTTCTCTCAACTGCTGTATAAGGACTCGGCACTGCCAAGTGGTATGCTTGGGATAGATGAGATTTCCCTCTTCATCCTTCTTGATGTGAATGTGACATGGTAAATCCAGCACGTCATTCCCGGCTGCATCTTTCACCTTCTTAGGGGTCCAGGGCCCTTTAGGTTTTCCTTTAGATTTTCCTTGGGTTGCGACTGCAACCTCTCCAGGCGCCGTAGGTTCTACTTTGCGCTTCTGCTTCCGATTGGAATTACCTCCTCCAGTGTCCTGGCCGACTGGTTTGCTCTTGCCACTGCGGAGTCGGTCTTCTTCTTCGTCGTTGGCGTACCGAGTGGCTATCTCCATCATTCGAGTCAAAGACATGTCTCTTGTCTGACCGAATTTCAGGTTGAGCTCCCGGTACTGAACGCCCTTCTTGAAGGCGCAAACTACTTGATGGTGAGACACATTCTCCACAGTGTGGTGTAAAGTGGTCCACCTCTGGATGTAATCCCTCAAAGTTTCATTCGGTTTTTGCACGCAATGTTGCATGTGCCCTCAAACGTTCTGACAAACACTCGGGCCAACTCTTCCCATCTGAAAATACTGCCTAGAGCCAACTGATTCAACCAAGCTCTAGCTGGCCCTTCAAGCATCAGGGGGAGATGCTTCATGGAAACTTCATCATTTCCTCCACTGATCTGCACAGCCACTCGATAGTCTTCAAGCCAGGTGTCAGGCTTTGATTCACCAGTGAACTTACTGACCCCAGTCGCCAAACTAAAGTTGGGAGGGATATCTGCAGCCCTGATGGCTCTACTAAAACACTCGGGACCAAAAACATGCACCCTGCTTCCAGTCGGGCGATCTCTGTCTTGCCCTTCTCTATGTGCTCGATTCCTGTCCACCAAACCTTGCACCAAAATGAACCTTGCATCAAACCCTGGCTCTCTTGGGTCGACTAGCCTCCTATGCTCCTCGTTGTGCAGGAGCCTATCATCATAATGCCGGGGCACGTATGATTCGCCCCTCGGAAGGGGTGTAGGCACTCGACGGCGGTCATCACGGTCGAGCCGATGATCTTGCTGCTCATGGTTCCAACCCAAATACTTCCCTTGACGATGCCCACGTCCCTCACGCCACGGAGGCGATCTTGGGCTGTGAGCCGACTGAACGGTATCAGCCACCACAGATCTGCTATGGATTCTGTTGCGCGATTGAGAAACTGCAGTGTTCTGCTCTCCTACTGCTCGGAGCAGTGCTCTGATCTGCATCAAACCTCTACCAGCTTCCGACTGGAACGGCTGAATCGATTCTGCTATACGAGCCGTAGCGGTAAGATTCTGAATCGGAGTGCGGTATACCTGTGGTTCAGGTGGAAATAACTACCGCTGTCGTTGACTGGACTCGGGGATCTGTCGGCGAGCGCGGTCATCGAGTGCACGCTGAAGGTTCTCTAGTCGGGTGCGCTCAGCCAAAGAGGCCAAACGCGTTGCCTCTAAGGCCCGAGCCTCAGAGGACTAGCCGACAACGGGCGTGTGGAGTGCCTCCACATTGCGGCGGTGAAGTTCCTCCCTCTGCTGAGAAGAGAGAGTTTCGGGGTGGTACTCTTCATGAACGCGCGAGGGATCGCTGCCGCCGTCGTCGCCGACATTGCGACGCATGCCAGGCGGACTGCGAGGCGTGTTAACCATCAGGACCTCCGCCGCGGGGTCGCTGCTGTCGCACTCGGACAGGGTCTCGAGGGAGCCAGTCGAACGGGCCGTAGAGAGATTCGCCGGCTCGATTGCCGTGACTTGAGGGGTGGCCGACTAACGCGCCACCGTGTGCTTCACCCACAGCTGAAGCCGTGACCGACCGGATCGCTTGTGACGGCGAGCAGCAAGGAGCGAAGATGCTGTGGGGGCCGACCGATACTATGTCGATGGCTACCGCAGAAGGACGCCGTGAATGCACGCGTGAAAGTGCGTCGCCCCGCGGACGGGGAGCGCCTCAACGTCGAGAGGAGCTTCCTGAAGCCAAGTGGAGTCATCGGTGATGAAGACGAGCGCGCCGAGACAGATCTCGCGGCCCTCAGCCAAACCTCCGCCAGAAACACGATGAAAGGACTCGGAGAAAACGCAACCTCACCGGAAAGTCGCTAAGACACCTACCCCAAGGTGGGCGCCAACTATTGTGGTTCTAAGTCTGACAGTAAAGTAGGGGGGCAAGAATGTAGAGGCAAGATGCTAGCTACGGTGAGATTGTGCACGCAAGATGTACGAGTTCAGGCACTTCGCGGTGGAAGTAACAGCCCTACGTCTTGGTGCCCGGAGGCTCGGTCGATTGGATTATGCGTGAAATTACAGGGGGTGCGAACCCTTGTGCCAAAGGAGGGGTGGATTATATAGAGTGCGCCAGGACCCCAGCCATCCCACGTTACACAGGGTTCAATGTACATAAAGGTGAGGCGTTACTGGTAACGCCAGTAATTAAGTCACTATAACTGATCATAAATGTTGCGGAGTGAATGCATGACCGTTGCTTATTCGGGGTGACCTTAGACCTTCTACCCTTCGAGTGGTTCTTGTACAGTCGAGTGATGATATACCAGTCGAATGGAATTGGGATATCCGAGTGGACATGTTGGTCGAGTGTTCATGTATTGAGGTGATTCCAGTCAGTAGAATCTGTTGTCCTTTGATTATCTTTGACTGTAGGGCGGTGTCCTTGGGAGGGGTGCTTAGATCAGGTCTATTTCCCTACCCTAGTTACACGGCACCGTCAGTACCCAACAGTTTCTTTTGGGTGTTCTATGAAGACGCACTTCTCCGATTTGGGTTTGAGCTTATCAGGCTGAAACTTTTTCACATAAGCATCGCAACCCCAACCTTTAAGAAATGACAGCTTAGGTTTCTTGATAAACCACAGTTCATATGGTGTCATCTCAACGGATTTTTAGACGGTGCCCTATTTAACGTGAATGCAGCTGTCTCTAATGCATAACCCCAAAACGATAGTGGTAAATCGGTAAGAGACATCATAGATCGCACCATATCTAATAAAGTACGGTTACGATGTTCGGACACACCATTATGTTGTGGTGTTCCAGGTGGCGTGAGTTGTGAAACTATTCCACATTTTTTCAAATGAAGACCAAACTCATAACTCAAATATTCATCTCTATGATCAGATCGTAGAAACTTTATTTTCTTGTTACGATGATTTTCCACTTCACTCTAAAATTCTTTGAACTTCTCAAATGTTTCGGACTTATGTTTCATCAAGTAGATATACCTATATCTTCTCAAATCATCTGTGAAGGTCAGAAAATAACGATACCCACCGCGAGCCTCAACACTCATCGGACCGCATACATCAGTATGTATTATTTCCAATAAGTCAATTGCTCGCTCCATTGTTCCGGAGAACGGAGTCTTAGTCATCTTTCCCATGAGGCATCGTTCGCAAGCATCAAGTGATTCCAAAAGTCCATCAACATGGAGTTTCTTCATGCGCTTTACACAAATATGACCTAAACGGCAGTGCCACATATAAGTTGCATTATCATCATTAACTTTGCATCTTTTGGCTTCAATATTATGAATATGAGTATCACTACGATCGAGATTCAATAAACCATTTATATTGAGTGTATGACCATTGAAGGTTTTATTCATGTAAATAGAACAACAATTATTCTTTGACTTAAAATGAATAACTGTATTGCAATAAACATGATCCAATCATATTCATGCTCAACGCAAACACCAAATAACATTTATTTTAGGTTCAACATTAATCCCAAAGGTAAAGGGAGTGTGAGATGGTGATCTTATCAACCTTGGAATCACTTCCAACTCACATCATCACCTCGCCCTTAACTAGTCGCTGTTTATTTTGCAACTCCCGTTTCGAGTTACTACTCTTAGCAACTGAACCAGTATCAGATACTAAGGGGTTTCTATAAACACTAGTAAAGTACAGATCAATAACATGTATATCAAATATACCTTTGTTCACTTTGCCATCCTTCTTATCCGCTAAGTATCTAGGGCAATTCCACTTCCACTGACCATTTCCATTGCAGTAGAAGCACTCAGTTTCAGACTTGGGTCTAGCTTTGGGCTTCTTCATGGGACTGGCAACTTACTTGCCATTCTTCTTGAAGTTCCCTTTCTTTCCCTCGCCCTTTTACTTGAAACTAGTGGTCTTGTCAACCATCAACACTTGATGCTTTTCTTGATTTCTGCCTTCGCTGATTTCAGCATCGCGAAGAGCTCGGGAATTGTCTTGTTCATCCTTGCATATTATAGTTCATCACAAAGTTCTAGTAACTTGGTGATAGTGACTAGAGAACTTTTTCAATCACTATCTTATCTGGAAGATTAACGCCCACTTGATTCAAGCGATTGTAGTACTCAGACATTCTAAGCACATGCTCACTGGTTGAGCTATTCTCCTCCATCTTGTAGGCAAAATACTTGTTAGAGGTCTCATACCTCTTGACTCGGGCATGAGTCTGAAATACCAATTTCAGCTCTTGGAACATCTTATATGCTCCATGGCATTCAAAACCTTTTTGAAGTCTCGTTTCTAAGCCATAAAGCATGGCGCACTAAACTATCAAGTAGTCATCATGCCGAGCTTGCCAAACGTTCATAACGTCTGCATCTGCTCCTGCAATAGGTCTGTCACCTAGCAGTGCATCAAGGACATAATTCTTCTGTGCAGCAATGAGGATAATCCTTAGATCACGGAGCTAGTCTGCATCATTGCTACTAACATCTTTCAACATATTTTCTCTAGAAACATATCATAAATAAAACGGGGACGCTATACGCGAGCAATTGATCTACAACATAGATATGCAAATACTATCAGGACTAAGTTCATGGTAAATTTAAGTTCAATTAATCATATTATTAAGAACTCCCACTTAGATAGACATCTCGCTAGTCATCTAAATGATCACGTGATCCATATCAACTAAACCATGTCCGATCATCACGTGAGATGGAGAAGTTTTCAATGGTGAACATCACTATGTTGATCATATCTACTATATGATTCATGCTCGGCCTTTCGGTCTCAGTGTTCCGAGGCCATATCTGCATATGCTAGGCTCGTCAAGTTTAACCTGAGTATTCTGCTTGAGCAAAACTGGCTTGCACCCGTTGTATGTGAACATAGAGCTTATCACACCCGATCATCATGTGGTGTCTCGGCATGACGAACTGTAGCAACGGTGTATAGTTAGGGAGAACACTTATACCTTGAAATTTAGTGAGAGATCATCTTATAATGCTACCGCCGTACTAAGCAAAATAAGATGCATAAAAGATAAACATCACATGCAATCAATATAAGTGATATGATATGGCCATTATCATCTTATGCCTTTGATATCCATCTTCAAAGCACCGTCATGATCACCATCATCACCGGCTTGACACCTTGATCTCCATCGTAGCATCGTTGTCGTCTCGCCAACTATTGCTTCCACAACTATCGCTACCGCTTAGTGATAAAGTAAAGCAATTACATGGCGATTGCATTTCATACAATAAAGCGACAACCATATGGCTCCTGCCAGTTGCCGATAACTTTGTTACAAAACATGATCATTTCATACAACAATTTATATAATCACGTCTTGACCATATCACATCACAGCATGCCCTGGAAAAACAAGTTAGGCGTCCTCTACTTTGTTGTTGCATGTTTTACGTGGTTGCTACGGGCTTAGCAAGAACCGTTCTTACCTACGCATCAAAAACCACAACGATTTTTCGTCAAGTGTGCTGTTTTGACCTTCAACAAGGACCGGGCGTAGTCACACTCGATTCAACTAAAATTGGAGAAACAGACACCCACTAGCCACCTGTGTGTGAAGCACGTCGGTAGAACCAGTATCATGAACGCGGTCATGTAATGTCGGTCTGGGCCGCTTCATCCAACAATACCACCGAATCAAAGTATGACATGCTGGTAAGAAGTATGACTATTATTGCCCACAACTCTTTGTGTTCTACTCGTCCATATAACATCTACGCATAAAACTGGCTCGGATGCCACTATTGGGGAACGCACTATTTCAAAAAAATTCCTACGATCATGCAAGATCTATCTAGGAGATGCATAGCAATGAGCTGGGAGAGTGTGTCCATGTACCCTTGTAGACTGAAAGCGGAACCGTTTAGTAACGCGGTTGATGTAGTCGAACGTCTTTGCGATCCAACTGATCCAAGTACCGAACACATGGCACCTCCGCGATCTGCACACGTTCAGCTCGGTGATGTCCCTCAAACTCTTGATCCAGTTGAGGCCGAGGGAGAGTTTCGTCAATAGGACGACATGGTGACGGTGATGATGAAGTTACCAGCGGAGGGCTTCGCCTAAGCACTACGACAATATGACCGAGGTATAAAACTGTGGAGGGGGGGGCACCGCACACGGCTAAGAGATTGTCTGTTGTGCCTTTGGGGTTCCCCCTGCCCCCGTATATAAAGGAGGGGAGGAGGAGGCCGGCCAACAAGGGCGTGCTAGGGAGAGGGGAGTCCTACTAGGACTCCAGTCCTAGTAGGATTCGGCCCCACCCTTTTTTTCCTTCTACCGGAGGGCCAAAAATGGGAAGGAGAGGGAGTAGGAGAAGGGAAGGGGGTGGAGGCCCTTTCCCAAGTCCAATTTAGCCTCCTCCCTTGTGGGGGCGCACCAGCCCCTTGTAGGCTGGTTAGCCTCCCTCCTATGGCCCATATCTTTCCCGGAGGGGGTTCAAGTGACCCCCGGTACTTCGAAACAACCCGAACCATTCCGGTGTCCTAATGTAGCCTTCCAATATATGAATCTTTATGTATCGTCCATTTCGAGACTCCTCGTCATGTCCGTGATCTCATACAGGACTCCAAACAACCTTCGGTTCATCAAATCACATAACTCATAATACATATCGTCATCGAACGTTAAGCGTGTGGACCCTACGGGTTCGAGAACTATGTAGACATGACCGAGACACATCTCCGGTCAATAACCAATAGAGGAACCTGGATGGTCATATTGGTTCCTACATATTCTACGAAGATCTTTATCGGTCAAACCGCACAACAACATACGTTGTTCCCTTTGTCATCGGTATGTTACTTGCCCGAGATTCGATCGTCGGTATCATCATACCTAGTTCAATCTCATTACCGGCAAGTCTCTTTACTCGTTCCGTAATGCATCATCCTTCAACTAACTCATTAGTCACATTGCTTTCAAAGCTTATAGTGATGTGCATTACCAAGAGGGCCCAAAGATACCTCTCTGACAATCGTAGTGACAAATCCTAATCTCGATATATGCCAACTCAACAAACACCATCGGAGACACCTGTAGAGCATCTTTATAATCACCCAGTTATGTTGTGACGTTTGATAGCACACAAGGTGTTCCTCCGGTATTGGGGAGTTGCATAATCTCATAGTCATAGGAACATGTATAAGTCATGAAGAAAGCAATAGCAATAAACTAAACGATCATAGTGCTAAGCTAACGGATGGGTCTAGTCCATCACATCATTCTCTAATGATGTGATCCCGTTCATCAAATGACAACACATGTCCATGGTTAGGAAACTTAACCATCTTTGATTAACGAGCTAGTCAAGTAGAGGCATACTAGGGACACTATGTTTGTCATGTATTCACACATGTACTAAGTTTTTGGTTAATACAATTCTAGCATAATAATAAACATTTATCATGATATAAGGAAATATAAATAATAACTGTATTATTTCCTCTAGGGCATATTTCCTTCACACAAACCCCAACCTCCACTACAAAAAAAAGACACATCCGTGACATTTTGGGCCGAACGAAAAAAATTTCTGTCATACATATGACACTTCTATGACGATAATTGTGACAAAACCCGGTATCATCATAGATGTGGTGGGCTCCTACTTCTATGACAAAAAATCATAACAAAAAATGGGCTTTTCGTCCTGGGCGGGCCGGAGACGCAGCTGCATGACATTCTTTGGGTCGTCCATGACGGAAAAAACCGTGGTAGAAGTGAGGGGAGGAAAATTTTGGGGAGTTCCTGGTTACGATGGGAGGTCAGGGCCGAGCGATGCGCGTTTCTCTTGTACACGTACGCGCGTGTGTGTGAGGCGTTGGCTCTAACTGAACCCGAGCGACGCGTTGGGCTCTAACTAAACCCGAGCGATTGCACTGTAGGCTATGTGTTACTGAACCCGAGTGATCGATCGATGGCTGTTAACTGGACCCGGTCGAGCGATTCCTTCACTACTGCTGCTAACTGAAGCCGATCGATTGGATGAACAGTGAGCATTGCGGGGGGGTTTGGATGAACAGTGAGTGGTGGCGTTGCCTCTGGATGAACAAGACCCCGTGGTGTGGAGGGCTGGATGAACAGTAGACGCTGGAGGGGTGCCCGTGGAGGAGTGGTTGAATAGGACCCCGTGGTGTGGAGGGCTGGATGAACAGTAGACGGTGGAGGGGTGCCCGTGGAGGGGTGGTTGAATAGTAGCCGGTGGAGTAGCGCGCGGTGGAGGCTGGATGAATAGGAGCCCGTGGAGGCTGGAGGAGGTCGACGGTAGCCCGTGGAGGCTGGAGGAGGTCGATGGTGGAGATGAACAGTATCCCGTGGAGTCCCATTTTGCGGTACGCCACACCCCTCCCGATGAACAGGACCCCCGTTTCGACCGTAGGAGGTCCGTTTCGTCCGTTTTGCGGTACGCCGCACCCCGCCCGATCAATAAGACCCCCGTTTCGACCGTAGGAGGTCCGTTTCGTCTGCGGTACGCCACACCCCTCCCGATCAACAGGACCCCCGTTTCGACCGTAGGAGGTCCATTTCCTCCGTTTTGCAGTACGCCACACCCCTCCCGATCAACAGGACCCCGTTATGAACGTAGGAGGTCCGTTTCCTCCGTTTTGCGGTACGCCAGGCCTCGTTTCCATCGCCTGTTCCGTCCCAGCCGGTTGGCTCCCACGTGTTCCGTTGCCTCCCGGTGAACACGACGCATTCCGTTGCCCCACCCCCATGAACACGACGCATTCCGTTGCCTCCCCATGAACACGACGCATTCCGTTGCCTCTCCATGAACATGACGACGACGTTGTTTCTCCGTTCCTACCCAGCCATGTACACGAGCCCTGGCCGTACATATGCGTGAGTAGGCGTTCGAGACCCCGCCCGTATGTACACATACGTGGCCGTATTTTCTTTCTTGCACCCTGGCCGCTGTACGTACGTGTACATGCTACGTGCGCGCCTCTACTACGACACGTGCGCGCCTCTACTACGACACATGCGCGCCTCTACATCGACCAGTATGTAAGTACACGTTCGCGACCAGAATGACAACGCTACGTACGCTTCGACCAGGTGGGTCCCGACTATCAGGCACTTCCTTGCCAGCGAAGATGTAGCTGGTGGGTCCCAGCAGTCAGGGGGGCAAATCGTTTTTTTTTGCCCGGATGCACTTCCTTGCGTGCGATGATGTAGCCGGTGGGTCCCAGCAGTTAGGGGGTGAATTGTTTTTTTGCCCGGACGCACTTCCTTGCGTGCGAAGGTGTAGCTGGTGGGTCCGAGCAGTCAGGGGGCGAATCGGTTTTTTTTTTGCCCGGACGCACTTCCTTGCGTGCGAAGATGAAGCTGGTGGGTCCCAGCAGTCAGGGGGAAACGTTTTTTCCGCGAAATATAGTGGCCCGTCCGGTGGGTCCCAGCTGTCAGGTGGAGGAATCATTATTTTCCGCGTAATAAGGAGGCACTTCCTTGCTGCGCACATGGACCCAGCTGTCAGCCTCTCCACGTATAGTCCACGTCCGATGGAAGTCGTTCCTTGACCATGTTGACCAGGCCGCGCCGAGAGCACCACGGCGGTGGACGACGGCGAGGCCTAGGAAGGGGACGACACGGAGCCAGGGAAGACGCGACAGCGGAAGCCCGCGCGGAGAGGAGTACGAGGGTTCACTGGTTCGGCTGCGGTGTGAGGCTACCGTCGCCGCAGGGCCTGGCCAGCGGTGGGAATAGTAGGGGCGGTGAGGAGCACAGCTGGCCACGGCAAGCAGGAGCATGCGGCACGACCGGCGCTGCTTTGGGCGGCTAGAGCAAGAAGACCAAAGGTTGAAGAAGCACTACGACCGTTGGATGGACATCGTACGGTCACTGGAGCTAGAATCGTTCATATTGACTAAGTTGATAAAGCCCTCCGTCCCCGTCAACTTAGTTGGCCCACAAGTCAACCTCCCACTATGGTGGGTCCCAGCTAGCAGGGGGTATTCATTTTTTGTGCGTAATAAGGAGGCACTTCCTTGCATGCGAAGATATAGCTAGTGGGTCTGACATGTCAGCGGGGGGAACGTTTTTTCACGAAATACAGAGGCCCTTCCAGTGGGTCCTAGCTGTCAGGTGGAGGAATCATTATTTTGCATGTACAGTCCACGGTCGATGGATGTCGTTCGTTGACCATGTTGACCAGGCCGCGCCGAGAGCACCATGGCGGTGGACGACAGCGAGGCCTCGGAAGGGAACGACACGGAGCCGGGGAAGACTCGTCAATGGTTGCCCACGTGGTGCGGGGTACGAGGGTTTACTGGTCCGGCTGCCGTCGCAGGAAAATAATAGGAGGTGTGGGTGAGTAGAGGAATGGCCTGGCCAGCAATGAAGTAGGGTGGGGCGGTGCGGCCTATGCGGCAGCATAGCCGGCCACGGGAGGCAGGAGCAGGCAGTCCCACCGGAGCTGGTTTGGGCGGCTGGAGCAAGAAGATCAGATATTGAAGAAGCATCACGACCGTTGGATTAATATCCAACGGTCACTGCTGCTAGAATCGTTTGTGGACTAAGTTGACAAAGCCAAAGTACACGTCAACCTAGTAGACCCACAAGTCAGCCTCCAAATCTGTCCCAAACAGCATACAGCCCGAAATTTCTAGCCAGATTCAAATTAATTTTAAATCTAAATATACCTTAATTTAAATTCAATGAAATTTTACCCGCACAAAAACAATGAAATTGAAAATATCAAAATCCGAAAGAAAACAGTATTTTGGAACTAATTGCCTGTTTGCTGTATTTTTTCATTTTACAGCCCATTTATTATTACTTATAGCCCATTTCTTATTAATTATAGCCCATTTTCTGGGCAAAATGCATCCCTCCTCATCTTGAAACATTTCTGGCCCAGCAGGGTATAGAAAAGCAAGTAGGCCTACGTTGGTTATTCTGCAAAAAACAAAATAGCTGGCTAGCCATTTTTAGAAAGGAAAAAAACAAACTGGGTTGGTCATGTGCTAAACATATGAAATAAAAGCCTGGGCTAGACGGGCCACGGGTCCCTCACAACCCAGTTGATACCCTTCTCCGTCCCGAAAAAACAAAATTACTGCACGCGTTGTTGGGTCCCTACTGTCATCCTCACCATGTACAGTCATCTCCTTATTCCTCTCGGTTGTTGACCATGTTGACAACACCGGAGGGAGGCGCCGCGGCAAGCGTACCAAGGCGGAGGACGATGGTGAGGCCTTGGACGGGAACGAACAGGAGTCGGGGAAGATCACAGCCAGCCGTGGGAGGCGGGAGCAGGCGGTCCCGACGGCGCTGGTTTGGCTTTGGCGGCTCGAGGAAGAAGAGACTGAAGAAACGCGACAGACGTTGAATGTAAATCCAACGGTCAAGGTTGGCACAATCGTTTGTTGACTAAGTGGACACCAAGTAGCATACTTTTTATATATATAGGAAGAAAACTACGAGGAAAATGTGTTCGTCTGCTGTCCTCCTCACAAGGAACGTTCGCCACATAAGTGGCTAGCACCCTTGGTTTTCAACCGAGAGGTCTTGGGTTCGAGTCCTAGGAACTCTCAATTTTTTCCTCCTTCCTTCCTCGCAAAAAAAGGGAAAGAAAATAAAAGACTTGGGAAGGCGTACAGAACAAGCTAGTGTACCAGTAAAGAGACGTTGCCGAGTTTTAGAAAAAAGAAACACGTGCTCCTGTAGCTGGTTCGAATCCAAACCTAGACTATGACTATATATGGTGCTATGCTACTCTGCAAGTAATGAAACTGACATATCCAACGTTCGCTTCTCCTCTTCTCTACTTACTCTGCCTAGCATCGGAAGCTCTGGCCACAGCAACCATTTCCGCTGGCTGCTCGTCCACCTGCTCTTCAGCAGGCAACAACCAGATATGCGCCAAGTCGCCACCCGTACCATCGCATGTGGGTCTCATCAAACCCCCGCCGGCACGCGCACTGCAGCCGATTGCTCATTACAACCCGCTGCCGTTGGTGTGGTGCCACTGCTGCAAATCACGCAGAGTCATCCATCGTGTCTCAACCATAATCCGCAACCCTGGCCGAGTCTCCTACAAATGCCCGAATCATGGGGTAATAATATGTTTAAGTGTTGTTCTGCTGCTTTCAGTTGCTAATTTTTTTAATAGTTTGGTTGATGATCTTCCATTTTGATTCGTGCAGAAAAGGGAAGATTCGTGTGATTTGTATTTTTGGGAAGTTGCTGATGTGGGGGAATGCAACTATGCTGATTATTTGGTTAGCCGAGGAATCCCAATACCAACAGGTTGGGGTGTTGGACAAGTAACTGAAGGAACGGCGGAAGAGGAAGATGCAGAGCAGAAGGTTAAAGATGCAGTTCCTCTGATCATGACCAAGCAACAGCTGCTGAACGGCCTTGACAGCAATGAGGAGATGAAAGAGCTTGTGAAGATAATGGGAAAAATCGATGTGCTCTATAGGATGATTGTCTCTTTATTTGCAGTGTATGTAGCACTCGTGATGTATTCAGTGGCTACGACATGAGCACTTTGCTGGAACTAGTAATGAATGAAACCTGTGTACCAGGCTGGGCGTAGTGTTGTGAATATCTAATGATTTCTATTAACGGAAATCAGGGGGTATCCCCTTTTGCTCATATAAATAAATAAATAGCAGAGGCCCTATCGGGTCAGCTTTGTTCTCATTCGAAGACGTCGAGCAAATTGCAGTCCAATAGCAAACTATGTCATCAAATTCAAGTTTCACAGCCAAATAGGAGTACAACTAAACAACAATGTCATCATGTTTTAGTTGTCATACAATCACCAAACACAAATCAGCATACATAACAAGTGATGTTCTCACAGTAAAATACTAAACAACATGTTCATCAGGTTTCAGTTGTCATAGCAAACACAATTTCACATAGTAGATAAAAAATGTCTTCTGACAGGCAAATACGACAAAAACAATGTAATCATCATCCGTAGCAGGAGTGTCAACATCTTCGCCATGTGTATCAGTCTGAATCATAATTCCCCACGGTGCCATCTTCTTATTCGTCCTCAACGTCCTCGAACGTTGGCTTCTTCTTGATCAACTCTTGTATGTCCACAGCACGACAGGCAATCTTTTCGCCGGCATCATTGACGTGATGGTTCTCAAAGATATTAGGAACATCTGTGTTATCTTGTACATTAGGAGCAGTGTAAGCGTCATCTTGTTGTGCAACTTCATTAAACGAATTCCTCTGCTCAAACCTTTGCAATACTCTCCAGTCATCGCTACGTGAAAATGTGTCTTCCAAGAAAAATATCTATGTTGCTTGATTTGCCAAAATAAAAGGCTCGTTGGTCTGGTATGCCGCCTTGACATTGATGGATTTGAAATAATCATCAGCTCTGGGTTTTGCGATCCTGGAAGATAGGTTATACCAACGACAGCACAACAGAACCACACACCGATGATCCTCGAAACTGGAGATATACTGCAACTGAACAATGTCTGTTATGTTAGCATATATTTCAGTTGTCTCTTTGTCATACGTATCCGTGCTCATGATGGCACTATTTTGTGTCTTCCTGCCTTCGTCTCGTGCAAGGGTGTTGTAGCGCACATCTCCAACAACGCAAGATTCATAATGTCTTACCCGAGTATCAGGAC